>NC_140251.1:1213400-1330900 GCF_949987555.1 Borostomias antarcticus | reverse complement strand
ATCCCTACATACCTGTTATCTCTAACATTGAGGAGATTCATCCCTACATACCTGTTATCTCTAACATTGAGCAGATTCATCCCTACATACCTGTTATCTCTAACATTGAGCAGATTCCGGTCAATGATTCCCTCCCATGCTTGGAACCTGCTAGTTCTCATTGACTATATGCTTGGAACCTGGTAGTTCTCATTGACTATACACTGGTCCCATGCATGGAACCTGGTAGTTCTCATTGACTATACACTTGGAACCTGGTAGTTCTCATTGACTATACACTGGTCCCATGCGTGGAACCTGGTAGTTCTCATTGACTATACACTTGGAACCTGGTAGTTCTCATTGACTATACGCTTGGAACCTGGTAGTTCTCATTGACTATCCACTTGGAACCTGGTAGTTCTCATTGACTTTACACTTGGAACCTGGTAGTTCTCATTGACTATACGCTTGGAACCTGCTTGTTCTCATTGACTATACACTGTCACACTTATCACATGTCATGTGGCTCAGTGCACACGCACGTGAGTGCAAGTAGGACACGTTTGGTATTACTGCATTTGTTAAGTTGAGAGCTTTAGGCCGGTCCAAACCCTGTGTCTCTGTGATCTTCCCATGTCCAGATATGTCCGTTTCAATTCTCTCCAATGGTAATGAATGGGGGACATTTTTCACCCAAGTCCAAAAAATGATATAACATCTGGTGTTAAAATACATTTAATTCTTCTATTTCTTCTTCTGCTGTTGATTATTATTATTATTTTTGTTATTATTATTATTACTAACACTAAAATACTTTATGAAGCATGAGATATGCAAACACAGAGGAAGAAAAACTAAAACTCACCTTGATTGAGTAGATGAGAGCCATGAATCCCAGACAGCAGAAGTTGACATAGAGAGTGTTACACAAAGACCAGACCAGGTAGTCTTTGGGTGGCTGGTTGCCAGCGGAGCCCATGTTCACTGCTGTAGACCCAGCTGGCTTTCGGGAAGACTTGCAGTTGGTCAGCGGGGTGCAGTCTGAGGGGTAGTTGTATGAGTGGTTGTCCATTTTAAGTATTTAGTACAAGGCTCCCAGGTGCTATGAACAAATATGTAGCCGTGTCACCTTCTGCTCCTCACTGTGTGTGAGTGTGTGTGTGTGTGTGTGTGTGTGAGTGTCACCTACTGCTCCTCACTGTGTGTGAGTGTGTGTGTGTGTTTGATGATGTTCCCTTGGCTAGCAGGCTGCCCTATGCCAAGATCTTATATGCCCCCTTGAGGAGGGTGGCGACTGGAAGACTGCGCCCTGGGCAGGGACCTGCTGCAGCTCTATCATTATGTGGTATGAATGATGGAGGGAGAGAGAGAAAGGGAGGGAGGGAGGAAGGGAGAGAGAGACTGTGTGGGATAGAAGGGGCAGGAAAGGGAGGGGTAGACAGATGGAGGACAAACGTACAGATGGATGGACAGATACATACACACGCACACGCACATGCACACACACATACATACAAACATACATACATACAAACATACATACATACAAACATACATATACTGTACTGTACTGTATACATACATACATACATACATACATACATACATACATACATACATACATACATACATACATACATACATACATACTATAGACCTGTAATTATGTGGTGAGAATGATGATGGTAGAGAGAGGCATGAAGGGAGGGAGGAAGGGAGGGAGGGAGGGAGGGAGGAAGGGAGGAAGGGAGGGAGGAAGGGAGGAAGGGAGGAAGGGAGGGAGCAAGAGACTGGAAAGGAAGGATGGGAAGGAGAGCGGAGGAGATGGATGGATGGATCGATAGAGAGAGATATACACTTTAGATGTCCATCTAAAATGAATGGGAAGAAGAGAGGAGGGGGTTGATGGATGGATGGACGATGGATAGATTGTACCTCATATCATATTTCCTTTGCAAGTTATCATGGTCCTGGTCACTGTGATCTGCACTGAGACAAGAGCGCCATCATGTGGCAGATGACAGTTAGGCTTAACAAGTGATAGAGAACTGTACCGGTTCCATTAGAAGAATAAGAGAGACAATGGAATGGCATTTCCTGTTCAAAATAGAAAGCTAATTTTGTGTAGCACAATGTGCTGTCCAGATGTCAAATTATCAAATTCAAAAATGTTAAAAAGAAAATAAGGAAGGCAAACTTTGACTTCCTATAGCTATATCATGCACATTACTCACCCACACCTGTATCTACCCCATCCTATCTTAATGTTATACTTTATAGAAAGGGTACTTATTGTAAAAAAAAAAAAAAAAAGAAAAAAAAAAGAAAGAAGCTAATTTTGAAAATTGTACTTTGGAAATTGAGTATTGGACTTTATCTGTAGCATAATCGTGGAGCTGGCAGCAACATTTCACTGTGACTGTACACCGTACAGTACATTACATGTGACAAATAACATGAATCTTGAACCTTGACAATAATACAATCATTTTCATCTTATATTGCTGTTGCTGCATGGTATCAGAGTTTGTGTTTTTTGTGTTGCACCTGAGAAATAATCTGCCCTGGTGTCAATGGTGGTACATTGGAGCACCCTGCTGATTGGCTAACACCTATCAAATGAGAGAAAACGTGTCGCTCAATACAGAAACTAGCAAAACGGAGCACAGTGAAATGGATGGTGCTAGTAATGCAGCCACTGCTCAGGTGCAACACAAAAACACTAACTGATACCGTGCAGCAACAGCACTAAGTAGCAATATAAGATGGAACTTATTGTATTATTGATAAGATTGAAGATTCCTTTTATTTGTCACATGTTATAACAAATAAAAGGAATCTCAACAATGATACAATAATTAGCATCATATATTGATGAAAGCAATTGCTATTGCATCATCTGATGAGGGGCAGTATACATTGGAGCGGATCCAGGGAGTCTGGGATGATGGAGGTGATGTTTGCCAAAATGAAATGTGACTTATTATTAACTATGTTTACTAGTGGGAATGACAACAGTTAGTTTGCAGCGTGTACCGTTTCAAAGTAATAGCTAACACTACCATAATGCATACTATACCCATTTCTAGGTTACCCTGCCTTGCTAAAGTTTTTGAGACACTTGTCAATAATCAACTCAAATGTTTCCTCATCAATAACTCAGTTCTTAGTCCCAACCAGTCCGGATTCAGGTCTAACCACAGTACAACTTCAGCCATCACCCCAGTTACCAGTGACATTACTGCAGTTGATAAGAAAAAACATTGTGCTGCCCTCTTTGTTGATTTGTCAAAAAACATTTTACACTGTTGATAATCAACTACTGTTGAAGAAATTATGTATTATTGGTCTTGATAGTAATGCCTGTGACTGGTTTCATGACTATCTATCCTCCAGGCGCCAGTGTGTGAACTCGGGTAATGTCCGATCTGAATTTCTGTCTGTATCCAAGGGTGTGCCGCAAGGCTCTGTTTTAGGTCCAGTCCTTTTAAAAAAATGTATTAATGACATTGTCTCCACCCTGAATGATTGTCATGTCCATTTATATGCGGACGATACAGTCTTGTACTGCATTGCTGATTCAATTCAGCTGGTTATGGAACAATTGCAGCTTTCTTTTAACACTCTTCAGAAGGCTCTAATTAATTTAAAATTGGTCCTTAATGCTGGTAAAACTAAGTTTATGCTGTTTTCTAGGGCGATAAATATTGACTTTGATAAGTTATGTTTATCTACCTTAAGGGGCTCCCTCATTGCGAGAGTCAGAGAATATAAATATCTTGGCATATGGCTTGATGAAAAGCTATCATTTAAACATCATGTAGATAATCTCGCCTCTAGGCTACAGCAGAAAATTGTTTTTTTATATAGTAACAGATCTAGTTTTCCCTCCTTCAGTAGGAAAAGGATGGTTGAATCTGTTTTTTTTTGTCAGTTTTGGATTATGGGGACATATTCTATCGGCATGCTGCAGCCACAACTCTTAAGCCACTTGACTCGGTGTATCATTCAGCCCTTAGATTCATTACTGGGGATAAATATGACACTCACCATTGTATCCTGTATAATAAGGTAGGGTGGTCCTCTCTTGCTGATAGGCGAACCAAACATTGGTACGTGTTTATCTTTAAAGCCCTTACTGGCAAGCAGACACATTATATTTCTTCAATGTTGAATAGGTGCTCTGTGACCTACATGACTTGGTCCAAGGATCTGTTGCTCCTAAAGACCCCTTGTGTTTCTTCCGAACTGGGAAAATGTGCTTTTTCCTTTGATGCTCCCAACTCTTGGAATGCACTACAACTCTCCTTGGGATTGGAAACTCTTCCCTCCCTTGCAGAGTTTAAACGTGTATTGTCTGGTCATTGTGTTTCAATTTGTATTTGGTTTTAGCTGAATGCTATTTTATTCTATTTTACATTTTGTTGTCTTTGCTGTATGTGATTTCTCTGTAGTTGTTGTTTGTAAACTCAATGTCTTTGTAAATGAGGGTAACCTCAGAGTCCTTTTCGAGTGTAAATAAAGGTTTGAATGAATGAATAGTCTCCATATTCTATGCTTACTTAAATGCATGTGATGATGGATTTTAAATTCAAAAGCTAATTAAAAGAATGGCAGGTTCAGTAATGGCACCCAGGCCACAAACAAGCTGTGAAAGCAGCTCTGTGTAAACCACACAGCCTACAACCATGGCCACGAGCACCACTCGGTATTTCTTCTGTAATTAACTCTTTTGATGAGCATTATATTGAATAACAATATTGTGAATGTGTCTTAGACGTGGTGTAAAAGCCATAGAAAACTGTATTAGCTATGAATTCTGTACATGGGGGTTCCCCTCTTCCTACAGTACATCAATGTCCAGACCTTTTCAAATCTCAAAATAGTAGATAAGCATCTGGCGTGGGGTACAAAGACTCGGGGACACCATAAGATAATGGCTAAATAACATATGTATTTATTCCACATGCATTTATAACACATGCATGCATTCTGTAGTGGTGGATTTATTTGATTATAACCCAGCATCCTCTTTGGTTGCTTCTTGTGGTGCAGTGATACAATAGATAGATAGATATTTTGATATTTTGGTTGTAAGGGAGAGAGGAGTAACAGCAATCACAGCTGTCTGACTGGCATTGTAAAGAGCAGGCACGCATAAAGTTTCCCTCAACCTAGATATATAACCATGATTGTTGTCAAAATGCAGCTTGTACTGTACAATGCAGCATGTTTTAACTAATCAAACTGTAGGCTACTGGTGATTGTAGGATATTCAAGTGCGCTAATGCAAACAGCTATTGCACACAATATGATGATGTTTCAGAAAAAATGACAATTAATTTTCACTAAAACACATAACAGACAAATCAAGGCATGATAAGACATTTGCAATGCACACAAAATAAATTGTTAACTTAGTAGCAGGAAAAGCTGAAAATACTATATAGAAAAATTAAAATAAAATAAAAGTTAATACAAAGGATTATAATAATCTAATACCAGATATACGAGAAGCCGTGGAGAAATGTAACATCCATGACATTCCTCATCAATGTTACTACTTTGGCACATAGTTTTTAAAAACACCAACGATAAGTGATATTACTAAAGTATGAGAAGCTATGATGATGACCAAGACGACGACGATCAGGACCACAGCAATGATGTTCAGGCAGAGAGCTTTTGTCCCGTAGCGCCTTGCACCCTCTAGGTCCCCAGTCACCTTCCTGTCCCTGGACTGGAACGCAAAGGTTCTCATTAGGCCACAGATCTGGGGCAGTGCAGTATACCATGCTAGAAAAGTATTCACCCCCATGGACTTTTTCACATTTCAGTGTTACATTTTTGTATTATAACATGGAATCAACATTGTTTTTTGTCACTGAGCAACACAAAGCACTCTATAATGTGTAAGGGGAAAATCAAAAATGTATTAGAAATCAAGAGGCAAACATTTCTCCAGGGATCACAGTTGGAGAATAGCACAAGTTGGTTGCATCTTGGAGTCACAAAGTCTCAAAAACTACAGTACAATTAGACACCACCTTCATGAGAACAAGCTATTTGGAACTTGCCTGAATGAATCCTAGAGCTGCTGTCGTCAAACCACAATTATACAACAGATAGTTCTGATCGTGCATTGTGATTGGACAGGTATTCTGAACCGGGCGTATATCCATAGAATGGTTAAATAACCTGTAAATGTATGAGGCTTCAATGAAGCGATTGTTACAATCCCCATAAACTCATCAGATTTTTTTTATTTTGTTTTTTTTAATGTTTTTTTTTCAGGATACTCCCTTGCTAGTAATGTTTTTTTATGTTTTATATGGGAAATACTGCAGCAGAATCGTGGCCAGTTAGTTTCAAATAATCTTCAGTAGTTATTATTTTCATTTTAACCTTCTTTGGGCAGCCAAGCCAACCGTCTGTCTTCTTCCTTTTTACATGGTAGCCGTTGCTAGGAAGGTTGGGTAAAGAATCTAACAAGTGGTTTAGAGAATACAGCACAGGAGTTCAATGGATTCAAACGAAAATAATATAAAATAAAAACTACTGAAAATTATTTGAAACTAACTCGGGCGAGTTTGTTAGCGCAACGAGGGAACAATTTTAAAATGTTTTAAAGCCATCACGTTCAACTTTTGAAATGTAAGTAAAACATGAATGTAAACACAAATGTAGCACTAAATATCTTTTAACGTGAGCTTTGCTTTGGAAAATTGAGTGCGGTAATGTGATATATGTTGGGTGAGTAGTTTAAGGACATCACATCATATTTAGACTGGTATCGGTCCTTTAAAGATTTGTTTTCTCTGAGCAATGGTATCACAACCAAACTATATCATTTTCTCATATTGCTGAGCATAGAAACAACTCTATCTTTACCAAAGGATGCCAATAATTCTGGAGGGTACTATATTGTATTGGCTTCAGTGGAATTCATCAGGTGTTGGATCTAAAATAATCAGACCCAGTTCAATGCAGATTAAAAAGCCTGAGGACCAAACTGTCAAATAGTTGAGAGATTTTGTCATCAGGTCAAGCATACTCCTACATAAACAAAAACAGGCCTTTAAAACATTACAGCAACCCTATAGGAAACATGATTGCCATATTTTTCCAAAGCAGGTGGAAACTAACTAACCCTAACCCTTCCAAAGCAGGTGTGTGATTGTAGAAATTACCCCAAATCCCTGAGATATTTAGGAGAAACTCCCCAAAATGGCTGCCCCTTGCAACTCTAGTTCTTAATCTGCTGTCATCTGAAACTCACCCTCACAGAGAAGATGAATGCAGCTAATCCAAGACAACATGGGTTACAGTGCACCAGGCTGTAAATGGACCAAGACAGCACGGGTTACAGTGCACCAGGCTGTAACTTACCCTCACAGAGAAGATTAATGCAGCTAATCCAAGACAGCATGGGTTACAGTGCACCAGGCTGTAAATGGACCAAATGAGATAGTCTTTTGGCGGTGGACTGGAGCGAGTCATCTGGACCGTGGTGGAGTGCATCTGGACCATTTCAGGGTTCTCCATAACAAAACAATGTGTATGAGAAAAAGAAAAATGAACCTTCAGCTCTGCAAAGCCAATAATGAGTGAGGTAAAGCTATGTCACTACTTAACAGGATAAGGGGGAGTGGTTGCAATAAACAGTAATCTGTTATTCCCACCAAAGTTTTGGCAACATTTCTAGCTACATCCTGTTTTTCGCCTCATCGTTATCAGTCGCCTTAATGGGTTCTGTGCCAGTATAAACATCCGTAGGGGCTAGTTTTCCTGTACATGTGGATGTGTTCCAAATGCACTTTTGCATGGGCCTGCACATATAATATGTTTTGGGGTACCAAAGCATTAAGTGTTAGACATAATGTAGGAGGATCTTCATAATACTGAAAGGAAGGTAACACTTTATAATACTGTATAATACTATAATACTACCCCCAAAGCCACGCTATGCTATTGCCGCGACCAAGTTATTCCCTCAATGGACTAGGCTGTGCCATTCCACGCCAGGCTATTGTTGCAAAAAAAATTCATATTGTCCTGTAAATATTACTTTAAATATGTGCTAATGCCATTGAAATAGCCTAATAGGGAGCATTCATTATATGGATGCGTTAATCCGGCCATTCCAAAGTTGAGTTCATATCAAATGAACATTGGATAGTCCTGTAAATTGCTTATTCCTTCAAACTTCAGCATTGAGTAGCCAGGGAGCACCAGGGGGGCCAGTTGGAAGGGAGAAGAAAAGGGTAAAAAGCTAATATTTTTATTATTGTTTATATATATTGTTTATATATATATAAACAAAATCCACTTCAATTAAAATTCAATTCAATCAATAATATTATTGTACCGGTTTAAAATAAAATTATGAATTGAATACTGTAAAATCCATTCATATCGAAATGACACGTCTGCCTGACAAAAATTCAAAACATCAGCCTACAGCTGTTTGTGCTAGCTAGCTCACTTTATCTTTACTGGATTAAAAAAAAGCACGACCACAGAACTCGTCATATATAGCCTAGTATAGTTTTTTTGTTTTGGATTTTTGCCATCTTGTAATAGGGGGCCGCTAGCCTGGCATCGCCAGACCCTATTCACTATTCGCAAATGCGGAGAGAAACAGAACGTGAGCTCACGTCATCAGGATGGCGTTGCCAGGCTAGGGGGCCGCAGCCAGAGGCTATGGTTATTTGGGGGTCCTTGGCATGGAAAAGTTTGGGAACCCCTCATGCTTAAAAACTACATTGACTGTAATAATACAATGGGCCTCATTCACGAACGAATTTAAGAATTTCTTAAGAAGCAGCTCCACTTACACCGTTTCCAAGACGCCTCTGGCATTCACATGTGGGAACTCAGAACAGAATCTACGAACACGGAAGAGCAGTCTTAAAGGGACACTTCCCTGATTAGCATTAAGCTTTGTATCATTCCAAAATGTGCAGTGTGTTACAATTAATGTGGTTTTCCTTCCCAACAAAAAAACAACACAAAAAACACACAAAACCCTCTAAAGATGATGTCACATGACATGTGACGTGGTGCTTCCTGCACAACTACACAACTAAACTAAACAACTAAACTAAACTCTTCACTTTTAGAGATGTGGTCCTTCCTGCTCAGAACTACAATTTCTAGTTCTGCATTTTTCTATGCCTGCCCACTGGTGAAAAGTGGGGCGGCACACTGTAAAAAAAATCCCTATTTTTACAGTACTTTTTCTGCAAATTTTACAGTGGGAAGGGTAAGCGTCCTTCTATTCGCCTGTCTACTCTGACACGCCCTAAATCATCAGGTGGAATTTCTCTTCCCAACTTCAAATTCTATTATTGGGCTTTCCAACTCAGGTCTTTAAAGATTTGGCTAGACCCTTCTTCTCGTATACCCTGGCACCCTTTAGAAAAGTCCTTATGTTATCCTATTAGAATTCAGGACCTACCTTTCTGTGGAGCTAAGATAGAAAGACAAGGATTCTTTAAGACTATTCAATCATGTATGGGCTCCATTATATCAAATACGTTAAATATATGGTACCAATATGAAAATCACTCACTGTCTGCTCTCAAGTTCCATGATAAAACACCTATCTGGCACAACAATTATATTCTGATTGATTCTGCCCCTATTACATTTACCCGGTCGTAGCCAGTAGCGAGACATTCGTCTGGGATGATGCCCCTCTCTGTCCATCGGGTTGTCTTGCTGCCTGTTCCACTGGTTGTGCCACCCAGTAATCTTTGCAGCAGGTGGTGTGGTCTCCAGTTCTTCAGTGGCGTCCAAGAAGCCAACCTCACTAAAGGTGGAGAACAAAAGGGCTGTCCCACCTGAAGTGGAGGGTCCTGAATTTCTACAGACAAATAGAATAGGTGGTCAACGATTTACTTTTAATAGAGGTAGAGGCAGTGCTGCATTACAAAAAACAAGAATAGCATACAAGACATGAAACGTGACACGAGTACAGTGCATAGTTCCCTGTTACCCTATATACATAAAGTGAGCCAAGTGCATAGTTCATCTCATTAGTTTAGTCACATTAGTTCAGCGCTTCCTATTCTGTCCATCTTCAGATTGGCGCTTGTTCAATAGATCAATCGAAACGGGAATGAATGAAAACTTATACTTGTTCAGCCTACATAAAGGAACCCTATACCTCTTACCAGACTTCAGCAACTACTACTACTCAGAGTTCAACACATGGGCTGGGTCTGACAGAATCTTCTTTGCCTGCTGAATTGTGGACTCTTCAAAGATTAAGGCAAAGAAGATTTACCTACTGTATACTCCTAATCCCCACACCTTAAACATCCCAACCCCAGTCCACACCGCACCCACTCCCCCCTCCCAACTTCTCTCCACCACTCAACCCCTCATCCACCACCACACCTCCCAGGCAACACTGTGCATCTTAATCATCCTCACCACTATCATCTGGCACCAGATTCTTGACCTGGTCAACTTCAACAGCTCCTGGGACCTCAGAAGAAACAGAAGCAGAGTGAGTTATTATAGCATGAGTGATTCTGACAAATAAACTTGAACCTTGAACCTTGAAAGGTATTGGTTGGCTGCAAAGTGATTTCTTTGTGTAAGTTTTTAAATGGAAAATAAAAAGGTTGATGAGTAACTTGCTAATTTGTCAATTTTTGGGCATCATTCCAAATTAAAGGGACGGTGTCACATTTTGATTGAGCCATCTCATTCTTTTATTTTTTTTTCTCATTACACACTATCCACTGAGCAGTTTTATGTGTACATGGTGCTCAGTGGCGTGTGATCGGATTAGGCAATGGAGGCAGTGCTTCCTCAAAAGTATTGGAATATTGACATAATTATTGACAAATCCGAACTAAAGACATAAGAATGAGGGAAACATATGTTGCAACTTCACAGGATGAGGAGTGGTTACCATAAACAATAAGTCGCTACATATTTTGGCAACATTTCTAGCTTTATCCTGTACCTTTATCCTGTTATTGAGGTTATCAGTCATCAGTTGGAGGTTTTAAGGTGTTCTGTGCCAGTATAAACATCCTTAGAGGCTAGTTTTCCTGTCTGTACATTTGGATGTGATCCAGATGTGCTTTTTTGCATGGGCCTGCACATATAATAAGGTATTTGATACTAAAGCCTTGATAAGTGTTAGACATACTGTAGGATGATCTACATAATATTGAAAGGAAAATATTTTGGGGAAGATGCCACAACATTTGATTATACTTCCTTCAATTCCAATGATTCCTCTTTTCTGGACAGCTTGCAAATAACAGGATTCAGCACAACTTTCCCACTGGCTAAATCATTGCATCAAATGAAACCCGTTTATAGGTAGACTGGGCTTCACTCCAACAATGACAGAACCAGAAACAAATATCAGATCACATCATACAAATGGATTTCTGCAGCCCATATCCATAACTTGAACTAACAGTGTCACCACAACTTGAACTAGCACAGTGTCACCACAACTTGAACTAGCACAGTGTCACCACAACTTGAACTAGCACAGTGTCACCACAATTTGAACTAGCACAGTGTCACCACAACTTGAACTAGCACAGTGTCTCCACAACTTGAACTAGCACAGTGTCACCACAACTTGAACTAGCACAGTGTCACCACAACTTGAACTAGCACAGTGTCACCACAACTTCAACTAGCACACTGTCTCCTCAACTTGAACTAGCACAGTGTCACCACAACTTGAACTAGCACAGTGTCACCACAACTTGAACTAGCACAGTGTCTCCACAACTTGAACTAGCACAGTGTCACCACAACTTGAACTAGCACAGTGTCTCCACAACTTGAACTAGCACAGTGTCTCCACAACTTGAACTAACACAGTGTCTCCAGTTGCTGACATGACAGACAAAAACAAAACCCCCTCCAAAAGGAAAGACTGACTGGCTTGCCCCTGGCCTATCTTCACAGTCTGCTAAATGGGATATGCCAGCTATTTAACAAAATGTAGCTTGCTTATCTACTTCAAGATCATTTAGACTCCAAACACTTTTAATACCCCACCCTTTCTTCTTTTTTTTTCATTTCACCCTCCAGTCTGCTAAATGTGATTTTGATACATTAAAGCATTTCTGCCATATGCCCCAACTTCCTGTTTGGCGGCTTTGTCGCCAAATTCAATTGGCTGTCACAACCGAACGCATTGGAATATCAACAATTCAAATCAATCCTTTGTAGACATTGGTCTACAGATTATGTGTATTAAGTTTTTTGCAGATTGGGGAAAATCTGTAGGAGGAGTAGCATATTAATCCCAAATGGCGGACAATCCAATATGGTATGCATGACGTAATAGGATTCGTTTAACTCGGCTTGAGCCAAGGAATCATATGGCACCTTGATTTTGGACTTATGGGTCAAAAGTTGCGTGCATAAATGCATTGCCAACTTTGACATGTTGGTGGTGCTAGAGTGTTGGAGCTTAGGACATGGGACTTGGTGAGAGGGGTCATGGGACTGTCCCGAATCAGTTTTCATAACTTTCTACCATACGTTCTATGGGCTGCCATAGACTCCAATGGCAGAAGAATAAGAAAGAAAGAAAGAAAGAAAGAAAGAAAGAAAGAAAGAAAGAAAGAAAGAAAGAAGAAAAGGTAGAAACATAATGGTGGCCTACACAGCTTCGCCCCTTGGCCCCAAAAAAAACAATAGGTGCTTAAGAGGGACAATCCTGGTAGTACATCTTGAAGAGGTGAGTTTGAGCCTATGGCGAAATATGAGCAGTCCTGATGTCAGTTCACTGTGGATGACGAAACGGAGACATGGCTCCTGGAGGTGTGCCCGGATATATAGCCCAGGTGACCCCTCACCCAGGCTCGGGGTGGTAAAAGGATAGCCCCTCGGCCCGAGCCTGGGGGGGAACGGAGCAACAACGTACCCACACAACGAAGAAGAAGTTAACAGGAAAACATATGCCCAGCAGTTTGCACCAATTTGTGTATATATGTACACCTAGAACCTCATATATTTGTCATTTTTCTCCTTCCTCCTCTTCCTCTGCCCGGCCCCGACCCTGTGCTGTGCAGCGGCTATAACTTGTTTATTTGAATCCCCATTAGTTGCCACCTTGTTGGCAACGATTCTTCCTGAGGTCCCACAAAGATGTTTAGGTAGGCTAAATGTAATTTTACAAGCAAAAACAACAGCCTTTAATTTTCATTTGTCAGTGTCAGTTGTTAGGGGTAGAGTGCATCCTTTGCATCTCTGGGCTGTTCCTTTAGTACTGTACAGTCTCATTTGTAATCTGCCTGAATGTACATGTGTGACCTTCCCAACCAATATAGGCAAATGAAGGTGAGCTGCACCATAGGTCAATCCTGCTATAGCCGAGTTGGTAAAGCAGAGGGCTGTAGGTGAAATTCGGCTCGAAGGAGGCAGCGTTTTTGTGATAGTTGTGCCCATTGAAAAAAAGTTTGTTTTTAGCAGCAACTACAACAGGTTTTGTCTACTCCTCAAAAGAGTTCCCTGACCGGGAATCGAACCCGGGCCGCGGCGGTGAGAGCGCCGAATCCTAACCACTAGACCACCAGGGACTGGCTCACGACAGTGCCCGGCCCTTGCTGGTGGTCGATGCCCTCCTTTCAGGAGAGCGAAAGCGTTTCCTGAACTTCTTCCCCTTGTGCTCTAGTATTAGGCATGTGCACTCATAGACTTCAAGGGGGGCGAGAATTTGATTGAATCAAAATAGCAGGTTGGAAAATAATGTGTTACTCTCTTGATACCCTACCAACCAACCCTCGCTCTTGTTCTCCTAGCTACCGCAGCGCGAAACAAACGCACCTGCACGCGCACGTGATATAGGCACTCGATAGTCGTGAGAGTCAGTCAGTCGAGGCAGACGGGAATAGTACAGGTAGGCCTATGTTGCCACTGGTTTACATTAGTAAACATGTTAATTTTCGTTTATAGTGTTATATTGATGTGCTTTACCTTTTGCTACTAGCCCTAACGCGAGAATCAATCTCTCTCTCTTTCTCCCTCCCTCATGTCATGAGTTAATGTTAATGCTTATTCTATTGTGTCAGTATTAGCTAATGTAGACTAATATTAGCTAGGTAACGTCCTCTCTCTCTCTCTGTCTGTCCAATTAAATTAAATAGGCTAAATGATGTCTAATATCATCAGTAAACAGTAACAAGTCCAATTTTGATTGTAGGCTTCTCACCATTCATCATTCTACTCACCATTCATCATTCTACTGGATTGCTGTAGGGTAATACATCCTCATCACAGTGGCAACCTACAGCCCCTCCACCCTCTCCTGTGACGACTCTGACAGGAAAGCATATCAGGTACAGTTATCACAAATGAACAGCCTATCTAATATAAGTAGGCCTACGTGTCACCATCAGATAATGATCTATAATGAGTGGGCATACAGGCTAATGGACTTAAACAGTAACAGTGAAATGTTGGCTTCTAACTTAACTATTCACTCTAATGGATTGCTGTAGGATAATGCACATCTTCACAACATCAACGTGACAACCTACCCCGCCCTCTACTGTGACTACTGTGACAGCAAAGCATAGCAGGTACAGCTATCACAAATGAACAGCCTATCTAAGTGCTTGTTACCATCAGCTAGTTTTCTATAATGTGTGTGTGTGTGTGTGTGTGACACCAAGCAGGGATGATACGATTGCTGGCTTTCTTTAGAGTGTGTGTAGTACTAGTTTTAATAGTAGTAGTTTTGTAGTACTAACCTACAGTACATTAAAGTCACTTTAGATAAAGGTGTCTGCTTTATGACTGTAGTGTAGGCTAATATCACTGAAAGCAAGATTGGATATTGTTTTAACTACATAGAGGATTTTTGGCGCCTCCCCAAAGGAGATTTTAGCCAGGGCCAAAGGAAAATATCCAGTGCCAAAATGCTAAAAATTGAGAATAAAAATAGCAATTCAAATCCCCCCAAAGACCCATTCTGAGCCAGGAAAAACACTGTATGCAGCTAGGTAGTTTGCTAGCTATTTATGGCTAGTAGTAGCCTACTTTGTTTATTAAATTACATTACATATTTAGCTAATTAAGGAAAAAATGTGCTGTGCACACCGCACAACCTAAGTGCCCTTTTTTAGACTTTCACCCCTGCCCCTCTAACATCCTGTTCACTTGGTAGCAATCACCGAGAAGCACTGGGAGATGTAGCTCAGTGGTAAAAGGCATGCGTTGCATGTATGAGACCACGAGTTCAATCCTTGGCATCTCCAGGAAAGCAATATTTATTATAGGGACAGGGCTGTGCCTTTAGAGTACTGTAGTCTCATTTGTAATCTGCCTCTATGTACACGTGACATTCCCAGCCTGCTGGATTATTTTTCGGACTTCACGCACGGGATATGGAATCAACTGTCACTCAAAAATCGTTGTTTACAAAGTTCTACTGATTAGATTACATTCAACATTGCACCGTAGCCTACAAGTAGCAATTGCCCAATAGCACCAGATTTTCTGTGGACTTCCTGGGATGTTACAGTATGATTACTAGTGACAAATCTGACCAAATTTCAGCACAGAACTAGACAGATGAATCAGATGTAGGCTACAGCCATGAAGCATGTTTACACATCTTCTGTTAACGTCCTGCCCATAGAAATGCACTGATATCAGATGAGCAGGGATGTGCCGGTAATAAACCATGCTGCTGGATTATTTTTCGGACTTCACGCACGGGATATGGAATCAACTGTCACTCAAAAATCGTTGTTTACAAAGTTCTACTGATTAGATTACATTCAACATTGCACCGTAGCCTACAAGTAACCTACGTCAAAATGCTGTTAAGTTAGGCCTTAGAGTACTGTACAGTCTCATGTGTAATCTGGATCTATGTACACGTGGCATTCCTAGCCAATATGGGTAAATGAAGGTGAGCTGCACTAGCAGTCAATCCTTCGATAGCTCAGTTGGTAGAGCGGAGGACTGTAGGGGAAATGTAGTCTGCATGGCAGGAATCCTTAGGTCGCTGGTTCAAATCCGGCTCGAAGGAGGACTTGGTTTTGTGATGGTTGTGCCCACTGAAAAAAGTTATGTTTGTCAGTAATTACAGCAGGTTTTATCTACTCCTCAAAAGAGTTCCCTGACCGGGAATCGAACCCGGGCCGTGGCGGTGAGAGCGCCGAATCCTAACCACTAGACTACCAGGGACTGAACTTCTAGGAGGGTCTGGCCTTTGACGGGGGCTTTTTCTCTTGCTGGTGTGCCGCGCTCTCCTCCCAGTGGATCGAATAGTGTTTCCTGAACCTCTTCCCCTTGTGCTGTGGTAGCAATTGCCCAATAGCACCAGATTTTCTGTGGACTTCCTGGGATGTTACAGTATGATTACTAGTGACAAATCTGACCAAATTTCAGCACAGAACTAGACAGATGAATCAGATGTAGGCTACAGCCATGAAGCATGTTTACACATCTTCTGTTAACGTCCTGCCCATAGAAATGCACTGATATCAGATGAGCAGGGATGTGCCGGTAATAAACCATGCTGCTGGATTATTTTTCGGACTTCACGCACGGGATATGGAATCAACTGTCACTCAAAAATCGTTGTTTACAAAGTTCTACTGATTAGATTACATTCAACATTGCACCGTAGCCTACAAGTAGCAATTGCCCAATAGCACCAGATTTTCTGTGGACTTCCTGGGATGTTACAGTATGATTACTAGTGACAAATCTGACCAAATTTCAGCACAGAACTAGACAGATGAATCAGATGTAGGCTACAGCCATGAAGCATGTTTACACATCTTCTGTTAACGTCCTGCCCATAGAAATGTACTGATATCAGATGAGCAGGGACGTGCCTGTAATAAACCATGCTGCTGGATTATTTTTCGGACTTCCAAACGGGATATGGAATCAACTGTCACTCAAAAATCGTTGTTTACAAAGTTCTACTGATTAGATTACATTCAACATTGCACCATAGCCTACAAGTAACCGACGTCAAAATGCTGTTAAATTAGGCCTTAGAGTACTGTACAGTCTCATGTGTAATCTGGATCTATGTACACGTGGCATTCCCAGCCAATATGGGTAAATGAAGGTGAGCTGCACTAGCAGTCAATCCTTCGATAGCTCAGTTGGTAGAGCGGAGGACTGTAGGGGAAATGTAGTCTGCATGGCAGGAATCCTTAGGTCGCTGGTTCAAATCCGGCTCGAAGGAGGACTTGGTTTTGTGATGGTTGTGCCCACTGAAAAAAGTTATGTTTGTCAGTAATTACAGCAGGTTTTATCTACTCCTCAAAAGAGTTCCCTGACCGGGAATCGAACCCGGGCCGCGGCGGTGAGAGCGCCGAATCCTAACCACTAGACTACCAGGGACTGAACTTCTAGGTGGGTCTGGCTTTTGACGGGGGCTTTTTCTCTTGCTGGTGTGCCGCGCTCTCCTCCCAGTGGATCGAATAGTGTTTCCTGAACCTCTTCCCCTTGTGCTGTGGTAGCAATTGCCCAATAGCACCAGATTTTCTGTGGACTTCCTGGGATGTTACAGTATGATTACTAGTGACAAATCTGACCAAATTTCAGCACAGAACTAGACAGATGAATCAGATGTAGGCTACAGCCATGAAGCATGTTTACACATCTTCTGTTAACGTCCTGCCCATAGAAATGCACTGATATCAGATGAGCAGGGATGTGCCGGTAATAAACCATGCTGCTGGATTATTTTTCGGACTTCACGCACGGGATATGGAATCAACTGTCACTCAAAAATCGTTGTTTACAAAGTTCTACTGATTAGATTACATTCAACATTGCACCGTAGCCTACAAGTAGCAATTGCCCAATAGCACCAGATTTTCTGTGGACTTCCTGGGATGTTACAGTATGATTACTAGTGACAAATCTGACCAAATTTCAGCACAGAACTAGACAGATGAATCAGATGTAGGCTACAGCCATGAAGCATGTTTACACATCTTCTGTTAACGTCCTGCCCATAGAAATGTACTGATATCAGATGAGCAGGGACGTGCTGGTAATAAACCATGCTGCTGGATTATTTTTCGGACTTCCAAACGGGATATGGAATCAACTGTCACTCAAAAATCGTTGTTTACAAAGTTCTACTGATTAGATTACATTCAACATTGCACCGTAGCCTACAAGTAACCGACGTCAAAATGCTGTTAAATTAGGCCTTAGAGTACTGTACAGTCTCATGTGTAATCTGGATCTATGTACACGTGGCATTCCCAGCCAATATGGGTAAATGAAGGTGAGCTGCACTAGCAGTCAATCCTTCGATAGCTCAGTTGGTAGAGCGGAGGACTGTAGGGGAAATGTAGTCTGCATGGCAGGAATCCTTAGGTCGCTGGTTCAAATCCGGCTCGAAGGAGGACTTGGTTTTGTGATGGTTGTGCCCACTGAAAAAAGTTATGTTTGTCAGTAATTACAGCAGGTTTTATCTACTCCTCAAAAGAGTTCCCTGACCGGGAATCGAACCCGGGCCGCGGCGGTGAGAGCGCCGAATCCTAACCACTAGACTACCAGGGACTGAACTTCTAGGAGGGTCTGGCCTTTGACGGGGGCTTTTTCTCTTGCTGGTGTGCCGCGCTCTCCTCCCAGTGGATCGAATAGTGTTTCCTGAACCTCTTCCCCTTGTGCTGTGGTAGCAATTGCCCAATAGCACCAGATTTTCTGTGGACTTCCTGGGATGTTACAGTATGATTACTAGTGACAAATCTGACCAAATTTCAGCACAGAACTAGACAGATAAATCAGATGTAGGCTACAGCCATGAAGCATGTTTACACATCTTCTGTTAACGTCCTGCCCATAGAAATGCACTGATATCAGATGAGCAGGGATGTGCCGGTAATAAACCATGCTGCTGGATTATTTTTCGGACTTCACGCACGGGATATGGAATCAACTGTCACTCAAAAATCGTTGTTTACAAAGTTCTACTGATTAGATTACATTCAACATTGCACCGTAGCCTACAAGTAGCAATTGCCCAATAGCACCAGATTTTCTGTGGACTTCCTGGGATGTTACAGTATGATTACTAGTGACAAATCTGACCAAATTTCAGCACAGAACTAGACAGATGAATCAGATGTAGGCTACAGCCATGAAGCATGTTTACACATCTTCTGTTAACGTCCTGCCCATAGAAATGCACTGATATCAGATGAGCAGGGACGTGCCGGTAATAAACCATGCTGCTGGATTATTTTTCGGACTTCCAAACGGGATATGGAATCAACTGTCACTCAAAAATCGTTGTTTACAAAGTTCTACTGATTAGATTACATTCAACATTGCACCATAGCCTACAAGTAACCGACGTCAAAATGCTGTTAAATTAGGCCTTAGAGTACTGTACAGTCTCATGTGTAATCTGGATCTATGTACACGTGGCATTCCCAGCCAATATGGGTAAATGAAGGTGAGCTGCACTAGCAGTCAATCCTTCGATAGCTCAGTTGGTAGAGCGGAGGACTGTAGGGGAAATGTAGTCTGCATGGCAGGAATCCTTAGGTCGCTGGTTCAAATCCGGCTCGAAGGAGGACTTGGTTTTGTGATGGTTGTGCCCACTGAAAAAAGTTATGTTTGTCAGTAATTACAGCAGGTTTTATCTACTCCTCAAAAGAGTTCCCTGACCGGGAATCGAACCCGGGCCGCGGCGGTGAGAGCGCCGAATCCTAACCACTAGACTACCAGGGACTGAACTTCTAGGTGGGTCTGGCTTTTGACGGGGGCTTTTTCTCTTGCTGGTGTGCCGCGCTCTCCTCCCAGTGGATCGAATAGTGTTTCCTGAACCTCTTCCCCTTGTGCTGTGGTAGCAATTGCCCAATAGCACCAGATTTTCTGTGGACTTCCTGGGATGTTACAGTATGATTACTAGTGACAAATCTGACCAAATTTCAGCACAGAACTAGACAGATGAATCAGATGTAGGCTACAGCCATGAAGCATGTTTACACATCTTCTGTTAACGTCCTGCCCATAGAAATGCACTGATATCAGATGAGCAGGGATGTGCCGGTAATAAACCATGCTGCTGGATTATTTTTCGGACTTCACGCATGGGATATGGAATCAACTGTCACTCAAAAATCGTTGTTTACAAAGTTCTACTGATTAGATTACATTCAACATTGCACCGTAGCCTACAAGTAGCAATTGCCCAATAGCACCAGATTTTCTGTGGACTTCCTGGGATGTTACAGTATGATTACTAGTGACAAATCTGACCAAATTTCAGCACAGAACTAGACAGATGAATCAGATGTAGGCTACAGCCATGAAGCATGTTTACACATCTTCTGTTAACGTCCTGCCCATAGAAATGCACTGATATCAGATGAGCAGGGATGTGCCGGTAATAAACCATGCTGCTGGATTATTTTTCGGACTTCACGCACTGGATATGGAATCAACTGTCACTCAAAAATCGTTGTTTACAAAGTTCTACTGATTAGATTACATTCAACATTGCACCGTAGCCTACAAGTAACGGACGTCAAAATGCTGTTAAATTAGGCCTTAGAGTACTGTACAGTCTCATGTGTAATCTGGATCTATGTACACGTGGCATTCCCAGCCAATATGGGTAAATGAAGGTGAGCTGCACTAGCAGTCAATCCTTCGATAGCTCAGTTGGTAGAGCGGAGGACTGTAGGGGAAATGTAGTCTGCATGGCAGGAATCCTTAGGTCGCTGGTTCAAATCCGGCTCGAAGGAGGACTTGGTTTTGTGATGGTTGTGCCCACTGAAAAAAGTTATGTTTGTCAGTAATTACAGCAGGTTTTATCTACTCCTCAAAAGAGTTCCCTGACCGGGAATCGAACCCGGGCCGCGGCGGTGAGAGCGCCGAATCCTAACCACTAGACTACCAGGGACTGAACTTCTAGGTGGGTCTGGCCTTTGACGGGGGCTTTTTCTCTTGCTGGTGTGCCGCGCTCTCCTCCCAGTGGATCGAATAGTGTTTCCTGAACCTCTTCCCCTTGTGCTGTGGTAGCAATTGCCCAATAGCACCAGATTTTCTGTGGACTTCCTGGGATGTTACAGTATGATTACTAGTGACAAATCTGACCAAATTTCAGCACAGAACTAGACAGATGAATCAGATGTAGGCTACAGCCATGAAGCATGTTTACACATCTTCTGTTAACGTCCTGCCCATAGAAATGCACTGATATCAGATGAGCAGGGATGTGCCGGTAATAAACCATGCTGCTGGATTATTTTTCGGACTTCACGCATGGGATATGGAATCAACTGTCACTCAAAAATCGTTGTTTACAAAGTTCTACTGATTAGATTACATTCAACATTGCACCGTAGCCTACAAGTAGCAATTGCCCAATAGCACCAGATTTTCTGTGGACTTCCTGGGATGTTACAGTATGATTACTAGTGACAAATCTGACCAAATTTCAGCACAGAACTAGACAGATGAATCAGATGTAGGCTACAGCCATGAAGCATGTTTACACATCTTCTGTTAACGTCCTGCCCATAGAAATGCACTGATATCAGATGAGCAGGGATGTGCCGGTAATAAACCATGCTGCTGGATTATTTTTCGGACTTCACGCACTGGATATGGAATCAACTGTCACTCAAAAATCGTTGTTTACAAAGTTCTACTGATTAGATTACATTCAACATTGCACCGTAGCCTACAAGTAACGGACGTCAAAATGCTGTTAAATTAGGCCTTAGAGTACTGTACAGTCTCATGTGTAATCTGGATCTATGTACACGTGGCATTCCCAGCCAATATGGGTAAATGAAGGTGAGCTGCACTAGCAGTCAATCCTTCGATAGCTCAGTTGGTAGAGCGGAGGACTGTAGGGGAAATGTAGTCTGCATGGCAGGAATCCTTAGGTCGCTGGTTCAAATCCGGCTCGAAGGAGGACTTGTTTTTGTGATGGTTGTGCCCACTGAAAAAAGTTATGTTTGTCAGTAATTACAGCAGGTTTTATCTACTCCTCAAAAGAGTTCCCTGACCGGGAATCGAACCCGGGCCGCGGCGGTGAGAGCGCCGAATCCTAACCACTAGACTACCAGGGACTGAACTTCTAGGTGGGTCTGGCCTTTGACGGGGGCTTTTTCTCTTGCTGGTGTGCCGCGCTCTCCTCCCAGTGGATCGAATAGTGTTTCCTGAACCTCTTCCCCTTGTGCTGTGGTAGCAATTGCCCAATAGCACCAGATTTTCTGTGGACTTCCTGGGATGTTACAGTATGATTACTAGTGACAAATCTGACCAAATTTCAGCACAGAACTAGACAGATGAATCAGATGTAGGCTACAGCCATGAAGCATGTTTACACATCTTCTGTTAACGTCCTGCCCATAGAAATGCACTGATATCAGATGAGCAGGGACGTGCCGGTAATAAACCATGCTGCTGGATTATTTTTCGGACTTCACGCACGGGATATGGAATCAACTGTCACTCAAAAATCGTTGTTTACAAAGTTCTACTGATTAGATTACATTCAACATTGCACCGTAGCCTACAAGTAACCGACGTCAAAATGCTGTTAAATTAGGCCTTAGAGTACTGTACAGTCTCATGTGTAATCTGGATCTATGTACACGTGGCATTCCCAGCCAATATGGGTAAATGAAGGTGAGCTGCACTAGCAGTCAATCCTTCGATAGCTCAGTTGGTAGAGCGGAGGACTGTAGGGGAAATGTAGTCTGCATGGCAGGAATCCTTAGGTCGCTGGTTCAAATCCGGCTCGAAGGAGGACTTGGTTTTGTGATGGTTGTGCCCACTGAAAAAAGTTATGTTTGTCAGTAATTACAGCAGGTTTTATCTACTCCTCAAAAGAGTTCCCTGACCGGGAATCGAACCCGGGCCGCGGCGGTGAGAGCGCCGAATCCTAACCACTAGACTACCAGGGACTGAACTTCTAGGAGGGTCTGGCCTTTGACGGGGGCTTTTTCTCTTGCTGGTGTGCCGCGCTCTCCTCCCAGTGGATCGAATAGTGTTTCCTGAACCTCTTCCCCTTGTGCTGTGGTAGCAATTGCCCAATAGCACCAGATTTTCTGTGGACTTCCTGGGATGTTACAGTATGATTACTAGTGACAAATCTGACCAAATTTCAGCACAGAACTAGACAGATGAATCAGATGTAGGCTACAGCCATGAAGCATGTTTACACATCTTCTGTTAACGTCCTGCCCATAGAAATGCACTGATATCAGATGAGCAGGGATGTGCCGGTAATAAACCATGCTGCTGGATTATTTTTCGGACTTCACGCACGGGATATGGAATCAACTGTCACTCAAAAATCGTTGTTTACAAAGTTCTACTGATTAGATTACATTCAACATTGCACCGTAGCCTACAAGTAACGGACGTCAAAATGCTGTTAAATTAGGCCTTAGAGTACTGTACAGTCTCATGTGTAATCTGGATCTATGTACACGTGGCATTCCCAGCCAATATGGGTAAATGAAGGTGAGCTGCACTAGCAGTCAATCCTTCGATAGCTCAGTTGGTAGAGCGGAGGACTGTAGGGGAAATGTAGTCTGCATGGCAGGAATCCTTAGGTCGCTGGTTCAAATCCGGCTCGAAGGAGGACTTGGTTTTGTGATGGTTGTGCCCACTGAAAAAAGTTATGTTTGTCAGTAATTACAGCAGGTTTTATCTACTCCTCAAAAGAGTTCCCTGACCGGGAATCGAACCCGGGCCGCGGCGGTGAGAGCGCCGAATCCTAACCACTAGACTACCAGGGACTGAACTTCTAGGTGGGTCTGGCCTTTGACGGGGGCTTTTTCTCTTGCTGGTGTGCCGCGCTCTCCTCCCAGTGGATCGAATAGTGTTTCCTGAACCTCTTCCCCTTGTGCTGTGGTAGCAATTGCCCAATAGCACCAGATTTTCTGTGGACTTCCTGGGATGTTACAGTATGATTACTAGTGACAAATCTGACCAAATTTCAGCACAGAACTAGACAGATGAATCAGATGTAGGCTACAGCCATGAAGCATGTTTACACATCTTCTGTTAACGTCCTGCCCATAGAAATGCACTGATATCAGATGAGCAGGGATGTGCCGGTAATAAACCATGCTGCTGGATTATTTTTCGGACTTCACGCACGGGATATGGAATCAACTGTCACTCAAAAATCGTTGTTTACAAAGTTCTACTGATTAGATTACATTCAACATTGCACCGTAGCCTACAAGTAGCAATTGCCCAATAGCACCAGATTTTCTGTGGACTTCCTGGGATGTTACAGTATGATTACTAGTGACAAATCTGACCAAATTTCAGCACAGAACTAGACAGATGAATCAGATGTAGGCTACAGCCATGAAGCATGTTTACACATCTTCTGTTAACGTCCTGCCCATAGAAATGCACTGATATCAGATGAGCAGGGATGTGCCGGTAATAAACCATGCTGCTGGATTATTTTTCGGACTTCACGCACGGGATATGGAATCAACTGTCACTCAAAAATCGTTGTTTACAAAGTTCTACTGATTAGATTACATTCAACATTGCACCGTAGCCTACAAGTAACCGACGTCAAAATGCTGTTAAATTAGGCCTTAGAGTACTGTACAGTCTCATGTGTAATCTGGATCTATGTACACGTGGCATTCCCAGCCAATATGGGTAAATGAAGGTGAGCTGCACTAGCAGTCAATCCTTCGATAGCTCAGTTGGTAGAGCGGAGGACTGTAGGGGAAATGTAGTCTGCATGGCAGGAATCCTTAGGTCGCTGGTTCAAATCCGGCTCGAAGGAGGACTTGTTTTTGTGATGGTTGTGCCCACTGAAAAAAGTTATGTTTGTCAGTAATTACAGCAGGTTTTATCTACTCCTCAAAAGAGTTCCCTGACCGGGAATCGAACCCGGGCCGCGGCGGTGAGAGCGCCGAATCCTAACCACTAGACTACCAGGGACTGAACTTCTAGGTGGGTCTGGCCTTTGACGGGGGCTTTTTCTCTTGCTGGTGTGCCGCGCTCTCCTCCCAGTGGATCGAATAGTGTTTCCTGAACCTCTTCCCCTTGTGCTGTGGTAGCAATTGCCCAATAGCACCAGATTTTCTGTGGACTTCCTGGGATGTTACAGTATGATTACTAGTGACAAATCTGACCAAATTTCAGCACAGAACTAGACAGATGAATCAGATGTAGGCTACAGCCATGAAGCATGTTTACACATCTTCTGTTAACGTCCTGCCCATAGAAATGCACTGATATCAGATGAGCAGGGACGTGCCGGTAATAAACCATGCTGCTGGATTATTTTTCGGACTTCACGCACGGGATATGGAATCAACTGTCACTCAAAAATCGTTGTTTACAAAGTTCTACTGATTAGATTACATTCAACATTGCACCGTAGCCTACAAGTAACCGACGTCAAAATGCTGTTAAATTAGGCCTTAGAGTACTGTACAGTCTCATGTGTAATCTGGATCTATGTACACGTGGCATTCCCAGCCAATATGGGTAAATGAAGGTGAGCTGCACTAGCAGTCAATCCTTCGATAGCTCAGTTGGTAGAGCGGAGGACTGTAGGGGAAATGTAGTCTGCATGGCAGGAATCCTTAGGTCGCTGGTTCAAATCCGGCTCGAAGGAGGACTTGGTTTTGTGATGGTTGTGCCCACTGAAAAAAGTTATGTTTGTCAGTAATTACAGCAGGTTTTATCTACTCCTCAAAAGAGTTCCCTGACCGGGAATCGAACCCGGGCCGCGGCGGTGAGAGCGCCGAATCCTAACCACTAGACTACCAGGGACTGAACTTCTAGGAGGGTCTGGCCTTTGACGGGGGCTTTTTCTCTTGCTGGTGTGCCGCGCTCTCCTCCCAGTGGATCGAATAGTGTTTCCTGAACCTCTTCCCCTTGTGCTGTGGTAGCAATTGCCCAATAGCACCAGATTTTCTGTGGACTTCCTGGGATGTTACAGTATGATTACTAGTGACAAATCTGACCAAATTTCAGCACAGAACTAGACAGATGAATCAGATGTAGGCTACAGCCATGAAGCATGTTTACACATCTTCTGTTAACGTCCTGCCCATAGAAATGCACTGATATCAGATGAGCAGGGATGTGCCGGTAATAAACCATGCTGCTGGATTATTTTTCGGACTTCACGCACGGGATATGGAATCAACTGTCACTCAAAAATCGTTGTTTACAAAGTTCTACTGATTAGATTACATTCAACATTGCACCGTAGCCTACAAGTAGCAATTGCCCAATAGCACCAGATTTTCTGTGGACTTCCTGGGATGTTACAGTATGATTACTAGTGACAAATCTGACCAAATTTCAGCACAGAACTAGACAGATGAATCAGATGTAGGCTACAGCCATGAAGCATGTTTACACATCTTCTGTTAACGTCCTGCCCATAGAAATGTACTGATATCAGATGAGCAGGGACGTGCCGGTAATAAACCATGCTGCTGGATTATTTTTCGGACTTCCAAACGGGATATGGAATCAACTGTCACTCAAAAATCGTTGTTTACAAAGTTCTACTGATTAGATTACATTCAACATTGCACCGTAGCCCACAAGTAACCGACGTCAAAAATCTGTTAAATTAGGCCTTAGAGTACTGTACAGTCTCATGTGTAATCTGGATCTATGTACACGTGGCATTCCCAGCCAATATGGGTAAATGAAGGTGAGCTGCACTAGCAGTCAATCCTTCGATAGCTCAGTTGGTAGAGCGGAGGACTGTAGGGGAAATGTAGTCTGCATGGCAGGAATCCTTAGGTCGCTGGTTCAAATCCGGCTCGAAGGAGGACTTGGTTTTGTGATGGTTGTGCCCACTGAAAAAAGTTATGTTTGTCAGTAATTACAGCAGGTTTTATCTACTCCTCAAAAGAGTTCCCTGACCGGGAATCGAACCCGGGCCGCGGTGGTGAGAGCGCCGAATCCTAACCACTAGACTACCAGGGACTGAACTTCTAGGTGGGTCTGGCCTTTGACTGGGGCTTTTTCTCTTGCTGGTGTGCCGCGCTCTCCTCCCAGTGGATCGAATAGTGTTTCCTGAACCTCTTCCCCTTGTGCTGTGGTAGCAATTGCCCAATAGCACCAGATTTTCTGTGGACTTCCTGGGATGTTACAGTATGATTACTAGTGACAAATCTGACCAAATTTCAGCACAGAACTAGACAGATGAATCAGATGTAGGCTACAGCCATGAAGCATGTTTACACATCTTCTGTTAACGTCCTGCCCATAGAAATGCACTGATATCAGATGAGCAGGGATGTGCCGGTAATAAACCATGCTGCTGGATTATTTTTCGGACTTCACGCACGGGATATGGAATCAACTGTCACTCAAAAATCGTTGTTTACAAAGTTCTACTGATTAGATTACATTCAACATTGCACCGTAGCCTACAAGTAGCAATTGCCCAATAGCACCAGATTTTCTGTGGACTTCCTGGGATGTTACAGTATGATTACTAGTGACAAATCTGACCAAATTTCAGCACAGAAATAGACAGATGAATCAGATGTAGGCTACAGCCATGAAGCATGTTTACACATCTTCTGTTAACGTCCTGCCCATAGAAATGTACTGATATCAGATGAGCAGGGACGTGCCGGTAATAAACCATGCTGCTGGATTATTTTTCGGACTTCCAAACGGGATATGGAATCAACTGTCACTCAAAAATCGTTGTTTACAAAGTTCTACTGATTAGATTACATTCAACATTGCACCGTAGCCTACAAGTAACCGACGTCAAAATGCTGTTAAATTAGGCCTTAGAGTACTGTACAGTCTCATGTGTAATCTGGATCTATGTACACGTGGCATTCCCAGCCAATATGGGTAAATGAAGGTGAGCTGCACTAGCAGTCAATCCTTCGATAGCTCAGTTGGTAGAGCGGAGGACTGTAGGGGAAATGTAGTCTGCATGGCAGGAATCCTTAGGTCGCTGGTTCAAATCCGGCTCGAAGGAGGACTTGGTTTTGTGATGGTTGTGCCCACTGAAAAAAGTTATGTTTGTCAGTAATTACAGCAGGTTTTATCTACTCCTCAAAAGAGTTCCCTGACCGGGAATCGAACCCCGGCCGCGGCGGTGAGAGCGCCGAATCCTAACCACTAGACTACCAGGGACTGAACTTCTAGGTGGGTCTGGCCTTTGACTGGGGCTTTTTCTCTTGCTGGTGTGCCGCGCTCTCCTCCCAGTGGATCGAATAGTGTTTCCTGAACCTCTTCCCCTTGTGCTGTGGTAGCAATTGCCCAATAGCACCAGATTTTCTGTGGACTTCCTGGGATGTTACAGTATGATTACTAGTGACAAATCTGACCAAATTTCAGCACAGAACTAGACAGATGAATCAGATGTAGGCTACAGCCATGAAGCATGTTTACACATCTTCTGTTAACGTCCTGCCCATAGAAATGTACTGATATCAGATGAGCAGGGACGTGCCGGTAATAAACCATGCTGCTGGATTATTTTTCGGACTTCCAAACGGGATATGGAATCAACTGTCACTCAAAAATCGTTGTTTACAAAGTTCTACTGATTAGATTACATTCAACATTGCACCGTAGCCTACAAGTAACCGACGTCAAAATGCTGTTAAATTAGGCCTTAGAGTACTGTACAGTCTCATGTGTAATCTGGATCTATGTACACGTGGCATTCCCAGCCAATATGGGTAAATGAAGGTGAGCTGCACTAGCAGTCAATCCTTCGATAGCTCAGTTGGTAGAGCGGAGGACTGTAGGGGAAATGTAGTCTGCATGGCAGGAATCCTTAGGTCGCTGGTTCAAATCCGGCTCGAAGGAGGACTTGGTTTTGTGATGGTTGTGCCCACTGAAAAAAGTTATGTTTGTCAGTAATTACAGCAGGTTTTATCTACTCCTCAAAAGAGTTCCCTGACCGGGAATCGAACCCCGGCCGCGGCGGTGAGAGCGCCGAATCCTAACCACTAGACTACCAGGGACTGAACTTCTAGGTGGGTCTGGCCTTTGACTGGGGCTTTTTCTCTTGCTGGTGTGCCGCGCTCTCCTCCCAGTGGATCGAATAGTGTTTCCTGAACCTCTTCCCCTTGTGCTGTGGTAGCAATTGCCCAATAGCACCAGATTTTCTGTGGACTTCCTGGGATGTTACAGTATGATTACTAGTGACAAATCTGACCAAATTTCAGCACAGAACTAGACAGATGAATCAGATGTAGGCTACAGCCATGAAGCATGTTTACACATCTTCTGTTAACGTCCTGCCCATAGAAATGCACTGATATCAGATGAGCAGGGATGTGCCGGTAATAAACCATGCTGCTGGATTATTTTTCGGACTTCACGCACGGGATATGGAATCAACTGTCACTCAAAAATCGTTGTTTACAAAGTTCTACTGATTAGATTACATTCAACATTGCACCGTAGCCTACAAGTAGCAATTGCCCAATAGCACCAGATTTTCTGTGGACTTCCTGGGATGTTACAGTATGATTACTAGTGACAAATCTGACCAAATTTCAGCACAGAACTAGACAGATGAATCAGATGTAGGCTACAGCCATGAAGCATGTTTACACATCTTCTGTTAACGTCCTGCCCATAGAAATGTACTGATATCAGATGAGCAGGGACGTGCCGGTAATAAACCATGCTGCTGGATTATTTTTCGGACTTCCAAACGGGATATGGAATCAACTGTCACTCAAAAATCGTTGTTTACAAAGTTCTACTGATTAGATTACATTCAACATTGCACCGTAGCCTACAAGTAACCTACGTCAAAATGCTGTTAAGTTAGGCCTTAGAGTACTGTACAGTCTCATGTGTAATCTGGATTTATGTACACGTGGCATTCCTAAAATGAAGGTGAGCTGCACTAGCAGTCAATCCTTCGATAGCTCAGTTGGTAGAGCGGAGGACTGTAGGGGAAATGTAGTCTGCATGGCAGGAATCCTTAGGTCGCTGGTTCAAATCCGGCTCGAAGGAGGACTTGGTTTTGTGATGGTTGTGCCCACTGAAAAAAGTTATGTTTGTCAGTAATTACAGCAGGTTTTATCTACTCCTCAAAAGAGTTCCCTGACCGGGAATCGAACCCGGGCCGCGGCGGTGAGAGCGCCGAATCCTAACCACTAGACTACCAGGGACTGAACTTCTAGGAGGGTCTGGCCTTTGACGGGGGCTTTTTCTCTTGCTGGTGTGCCGCGCTCTCCTCCCAGTGGATCGAATAGTGTTTCCTGAACCTCTTCCCCTTGTGCTGTGGTAGCAATTGCCCAATAGCACCAGATTTTCTGTGGACTTCCTGGGATGTTACAGTATGATTACTAGTGACAAATCTGACCAAATTTCAGCACAGAACTAGACAGATGAATCAGATGTAGGCTACAGCCATGAAGCATGTTTACACATCTTCTGTTAACGTCCTGCCCATAGAAATGCACTGATATCAGATGAGCAGGGATGTGCCGGTAATAAACCATGCTGCTGGATTATTTTTCGGACTTCACGCACGGGATATGGAATCAACTGTCACTCAAAAATCGTTGTTTACAAAGTTCTACTGATTAGATTACATTCAACATTGCACCGTAGCCTACAAGTAGCAATTGCCCAATAGCACCAGATTTTCTGTGGACTTCCTGGGATGTTACAGTATGATTACTAGTGACAAATCTGACCAAATTTCAGCACAGAACTAGACAGATGAATCAGATGTAGGCTACAGCCATGAAGCATGTTTACACATCTTCTGTTAACGTCCTGCCCATAGAAATGTACTGATATCAGATGAGCAGGGACGTGCCGGTAATAAACCATGCTGCTGGATTATTTTTCGGACTTCCAAACGGGATATGGAATCAACTGTCACTCAAAAATCGTTGTTTACAAAGTTCTACTGATTAGATTACATTCAACATTGCACCGTAGCCTACAAGTAACCTACGTCAAAATGCTGTTAAGTTAGGCCTTAGAGTACTGTACAGTCTCATGTGTAATCTGGATTTATGTACACGTGGCATTCCTAGCCAATATGGGTAAATGAAGGTGAGCTGCACTAGCAGTCAATCCTTCGATAGCTCAGTTGGTAGAGCGGAGGACTGTAGGGGAAATGTAGTCTGCATGGCAGGAATCCTTAGGTCGCTGGTTCAAATCCGGCTCGAAGGAGGACTTGGTTTTGTGATGGTTGTGCCCACTGAAAAAAGTTATGTTTGTCAGTAATTACAGCAGGTTTTATCTACTCCTCAAAAGAGTTCCCTGACCGGGAATCGAACCCGGGCCGCGGCGGTGAGAGCGCCGAATCCTAACCACTAGACTACCAGGGACTGAACTTCTAGGTGGGTCTGGCCTTTGACTGGGGCTTTTTCTCTTGCTGGTGTGCCGCGCTCTCCTCCCAGTGGATCGAATAGTGTTTCCTGAACCTCTTCCCCTTGTGCTGTGGTAGCAATTGCCCAATAGCACCAGATTTTCTGTGGACTTCCTGGGATGTTACAGTATGATTACTAGTGACAAATCTGACCAAATTTCAGCACAGAAATAGACAGATGAATCAGATGTAGGCTACAGCCATGAAGCATGTTTACACATCTTCTGTTAACGTCCTGCCCATAGAAATGCACTGATATCAGATGAGCAGGGATGTGCCGGTAATAAACCATGCTGCTGGATTATTTTTCGGACTTCACGCACGGGATATGGAATCAACTGTCACTCAAAAATCGTTGTTTACAAAGTTCTACTGATTAGATTACATTCAACATTGCACCGTAGCCTACAAGTAGCAATTGCCCAATAGCACCAGATTTTCTGTGGACTTCCTGGGATGTTACAGTATGATTACTAGTGACAAATCTGACCAAATTTCAGCACAGAACTAGACAGATGAATCAGATGTAGGCTACAGCCATGAAGCATGTTTACACATCTTCTGTTAACGTCCTGCCCATAGAAATGTACTGATATCAGATGAGCAGGGACGTGCCGGTAATAAACCATGCTGCTGGATTATTTTTCGGACTTCCAAACGGGATATGGAATCAACTGTCACTCAAAAATCGTTGTTTACAAAGTTCTACTGATTAGATTACATTCAACATTGCACCGTAGCCCACAAGTAACCGACGTCAAAAATCTGTTAAATTAGGCCTTAGAGTACTGTACAGTCTCATGTGTAATCTCTATTTATGTACACGTGGCATTCCTAAAATGAAGGTGAGCTGCACTAGCAGTCAATCCTTCGATAGCTCAGTTGGTAGAGCGGAGGACTGTAGGGGAAATGTAGTCTGCATGGCAGGAATCCTTAGGTCGCTGGTTCAAATCCGGCTCGAAGGAGGACTTGGTTTTGTGATGGTTGTGCCCACTGAAAAAAGTTATGTTTGTCAGTAATTACAGCAGGTTTTATCTACTCCTCAAAAGAGTTCACTGACCGGGAATCGAACCCGGGCCGCGGCGGTGAGAGCGCCGAATCCTAACCACTAGACTACCAGGGACTGAACTTCTAGGAGGGTCTGGCCTTTGACGGGGGCTTTTTCTCTTGCTGGTGTGCCGCGCTCTCCTCCCAGTGGATCGAATAGTGTTTCCTGAACCTCTTCCCCTTGTGCTGTGGTAGCAATTGCCCAATAGCACCAGATTTTCTGTGGACTTCCTGGGATGTTACAGTATGATGACTAGTGACAAATCTGACCAAATTTCAGCACAGAACTAGACAGATGAATCAGATGTAGGCTACAGCCATGAAGCATGTTTACACATCTTCTGTTAACGTCCTGCCCATAGAAATGCACTGATATCAGATGAGCAGGGATGTGCCGGTAATAAACCATGCTGCTGGATTATTTTTCGGACTTCACGCACGGGATATGGAATCAACTGTCACTCAAAAATCGTTGTTTACAAAGTTCTACTGATTAGATTACATTCAACATTGCACCGTAGCCTACAAGTAGCAATTGCCCAATAGCACCAGATTTTCTGTGGACTTCCTGGGATGTTACAGTATGATTACTAGTGACAAATCTGACCAAATTTCAGCACAGAACTAGACAAATGAATCAGATGTAGGCTACAGCCATGAAGCATGTTTACACATCTTCTGTTAACGTCCTGCCCATAGAAATGTACTGATATCAGATGAGCAGGGACGTGCCGGTAATAAACCATGCTGCTGGATTATTTTTCGGACTTCCAAACGGGATATGGAATCAACTGTCACTCAAAAATCGTTGTTTACAAAGTTCTACTGATTAGATTACATTCAACATTGCACCGTAGCCTACAAGTAACCTACGTCAAAATGCTGTTAAGTTAGGCCTTAGAGTACTGTACAGTCTCATGTGTAATCTGGATCTATGTACACGTGGCATTCCTAGCCAATATGGGTAAATGAAGGTGAGCTGCACTAGCAGTCAATCCTTCGATAGCTCAGTTGGTAGAGCGGAGGACTGTAGGGGAAATGTAGTCTGCATGGCAGGAATCCTTAGGTCGCTGGTTCAAATCCGGCTCGAAGGAGGACTTGGTTTTGTGATGGTTGTGCCCACTGAAAAAAGTTATGTTTGTCAGTAATTACAGCAGGTTTTATCTACTCCTCAAAAGAGTTCCCTGACCGGGAATCGAACCCGGGCCGCGGCGGTGAGAGCGCCGAATCCTAACCACTAGACTACCAGGGACTGAACTTCTAGGAGGGTCTGGCCTTTGACGGGGGCTTTTTCTCTTGCTGGTGTGCCGCGCTCTCCTCCCAGTGGATCGAATAGTGTTTCCTGAACCTCTTCCCCTTGTGCTGTGGTAGCAATTGCCCAATAGCACCAGATTTTCTGTGGACTTCCTGGGATGTTACAGTATGATGACTAGTGACAAATCTGACCAAATTTCAGCACAGAACTAGACAGATGAATCAGATGTAGGCTACAGCCATGAAGCATGTTTACACATCTTCTGTTAACGTCCTGCCCATAGAAATGCACTGATATCAGATGAGCAGGGATGTGCCGGTAATAAACCATGCTGCTGGATTATTTTTCGGACTTCACGCACGGGATATGGAATCAACTGTCACTCAAAAATCGTTGTTTACAAAGTTCTACTGATTAGATTACATTCAACATTGCACCGTAGCCTACAAGTAACCTACGTCAAAATGCTGTTAAGTTAGGCCTTAGAGTACTGTACAGTCTCATGTGTAATCTGGATCTATGTACACGTGGCATTCCTAGCCAATATGGGTAAATGAAGGTGAGCTGCACTAGCAGTCAATCCTTCGATAGCTCAGTTGGTAGAGCGGAGGACTGTAGGGGAAATGTAGTCTGCATGGCAGGAATCCTTAGGTCGCTGGTTCAAATCCGGCTCGAAGGAGGACTTGGTTTTGTGATGGTTGTGCCCACTGAAAAAAGTTATGTTTGTCAGTAATTACAGCAGGTTTTATCTACTCCTCAAAAGAGTTCCCTGACCGGGAATCGAACCCGGGCCGCGGCGGTGAGAGCGCCGAATCCTAACCACTAGACTACCAGGGACTGAACTTCTAGGAGGGTCTGGCCTTTGACGGGGGCTTTTTCTCTTGCTGGTGTGCCGCGCTCTCCTCCCAGTGGATCGAATAGTGTTTCCTGAACCTCTTCCCCTTGTGCTGTGGTAGCAATTGCCCAATAGCACCAGATTTTCTGTGGACTTCCTGGGATGTTACAGTATGATTACTAGTGACAAATCTGACCAAATTTCAGCACAGAACTAGACAGATGAATCAGATGTAGGCTACAGCCATGAAGCATGTTTACACATCTTCTGTTAACGTCCTGCCCATAGAAATGCACTGATATCAGATGAGCAGGGATGTGCCGGTAATAAACCATGCTGCTGGATTATTTTTCGGACTTCACGCACGGGATATGGAATCAACTGTCACTCAAAAATCGTTGTTTACAAAGTTCTACTGATTAGATTACATTCAACATTGCACCGTAGCCTACAAGTAGCAATTGCCCAATAGCACCAGATTTTCTGTGGACTTCCTGGGATGTTACAGTATGATTACTAGTGACAAATCTGACCAAATTTCAGCACAGAACTAGACAGATGAATCAGATGTAGGCTACAGCCATGAAGCATGTTTACACATCTTCTGTTAACGTCCTGCCCATAGAAATGTACTGATATCAGATGAGCAGGGACGTGCCGGTAATAAACCATGCTGCTGGATTATTTTTCGGACTTCCAAACGGGATATGGAATCAACTGTCACTCAAAAATCGTTGTTTACAAAGTTCTACTGATTAGATTACATTCAACATTGCACCGTAGCCTACAAGTAACCTACGTCAAAATGCTGTTAAGTTAGGCCTTAGAGTACTGTACAGTCTCATGTGTAATCTGGATTTATGTACACGTGGCATTCCTAGCCAATATGGGTAAATGAAGGTGAGCTGCACTAGCAGTCAATCCTTCGATAGCTCAGTTGGTAGAGCGGAGGACTGTAGGGGAAATGTAGTCTGCATGGCAGGAATCCTTAGGTCGCTGGTTCAAATCCGGCTCGAAGGAGGACTTGGTTTTGTGATGGTTGTGCCCACTGAAAAAAGTTATGTTTGTCAGTAATTACAGCAGGTTTTATCTACTCCTCAAAAGAGTTCCCTGACCGGGAATCGAACCCGGGCCGCGGCGGTGAGAGCGCCGAATCCTAACCACTAGACTACCAGGGACTGAACTTCTAGGTGGGTCTGGCCTTTGACTGGGGCTTTTTCTCTTGCTGGTGTGCCGCGCTCTCCTCCCAGTGGATCGAATAGTGTTTCCTGAACCTCTTCCCCTTGTGCTGTGGTAGCAATTGCCCAATAGCACCAGATTTTCTGTGGACTTCCTGGGATGTTACAGTATGATTACTAGTGACAAATCTGACCAAATTTCAGCACAGAAATAGACAGATGAATCAGATGTAGGCTACAGCCATGAAGCATGTTTACACATCTTCTGTTAACGTCCTGCCCATAGAAATGCACTGATATCAGATGAGCAGGGATGTGCCGGTAATAAACCATGCTGCTGGATTATTTTTCGGACTTCACGCACGGGATATGGAATCAACTGTCACTCAAAAATCGTTGTTTACAAAGTTCTACTGATTAGATTACATTCAACATTGCACCGTAGCCTACAAGTAGCAATTGCCCAATAGCACCAGATTTTCTGTGGACTTCCTGGGATGTTACAGTATGATTACTAGTGACAAATCTGACCAAATTTCAGCACAGAACTAGACAGATGAATCAGATGTAGGCTACAGCCATGAAGCATGTTTACACATCTTCTGTTAACGTCCTGCCCATAGAAATGTACTGATATCAGATGAGCAGGGACGTGCCGGTAATAAACCATGCTGCTGGATTATTTTTCGGACTTCCAAACGGGATATGGAATCAACTGTCACTCAAAAATCGTTGTTTACAAAGTTCTACTGATTAGATTACATTCAACATTGCACCGTAGCCTACAAGTAACCGACGTCAAAATGCTGTTAAATTAGGCCTTAGAGTACTGTACAGTCTCATGTGTAATCTCTATTTATGTACACGTGGCATTCCTAAAATGAAGGTGAGCTGCACTAGCAGTCAATCCTTCGATAGCTCAGTTGGTAGAGCGGAGGACTGTAGGGGAAATGTAGTCTGCATGGCAGGAATCCTTAGGTCGCTGGTTCAAATCCGGCTCGAAGGAGGACTTGGTTTTGTGATGGTTGTGCCCACTGAAAAAAGTTATGTTTGTCAGTAATTACAGCAGGTTTTATCTACTCCTCAAAAGAGTTCACTGACCGGGAATCGAACCCGGGCCGCGGCGGTGAGAGCGCCGAATCCTAACCACTAGACTACCAGGGACTGAACTTCTAGGAGGGTCTGGCCTTTGACGGGGGCTTTTTCTCTTGCTGGTGTGCCGCGCTCTCCTCCCAGTGGATCGAATAGTGTTTCCTGAACCTCTTCCCCTTGTGCTGTGGTAGCAATTGCCCAATAGCACCAGATTTTCTGTGGACTTCCTGGGATGTTACAGTATGATGACTAGTGACAAATCTGACCAAATTTCAGCACAGAACTAGACAGATGAATCAGATGTAGGCTACAGCCATGAAGCATGTTTACACATCTTCTGTTAACGTCCTGCCCATAGAAATGCACTGATATCAGATGAGCAGGGATGTGCCGGTAATAAACCATGCTGCTGGATTATTTTTCGGACTTCACGCACGGGATATGGAATCAACTGTCACTCAAAAATCGTTGTTTACAAAGTTCTACTGATTAGATTACATTCAACATTGCACCGTAGCCTACAAGTAGCAATTGCCCAATAGCACCAGATTTTCTGTGGACTTCCTGGGATGTTACAGTATGATTACTAGTGACAAATCTGACCAAATTTCAGCACAGAACTAGACAAATGAATCAGATGTAGGCTACAGCCATGAAGCATGTTTACACATCTTCTGTTAACGTCCTGCCCATAGAAATGTACTGATATCAGATGAGCAGGGACGTGCCGGTAATAAACCATGCTGCTGGATTATTTTTCGGACTTCCAAACGGGATATGGAATCAACTGTCACTCAAAAATCGTTGTTTACAAAGTTCTACTGATTAGATTACATTCAACATTGCACCGTAGCCTACAAGTAACCTACGTCAAAATGCTGTTAAGTTAGGCCTTAGAGTACTGTACAGTCTCATGTGTAATCTGGATCTATGTACACGTGGCATTCCTAGCCAATATGGGTAAATGAAGGTGAGCTGCACTAGCAGTCAATCCTTCGATAGCTCAGTTGGTAGAGCGGAGGACTGTAGGGGAAATGTAGTCTGCATGGCAGGAATCCTTAGGTCGCTGGTTCAAATCCGGCTCGAAGGAGGACTTGGTTTTGTGATGGTTGTGCCCACTGAAAAAAGTTATGTTTGTCAGTAATTACAGCAGGTTTTATCTACTCCTCAAAAGAGTTCCCTGACCGGGAATCGAACCCGGGCCGCGGCGGTGAGAGCGCCGAATCCTAACCACTAGACTACCAGGGACTGAACTTCTAGGAGGGTCTGGCCTTTGACGGGGGCTTTTTCTCTTGCTGGTGTGCCGCGCTCTCCTCCCAGTGGATCGAATAGTGTTTCCTGAACCTCTTCCCCTTGTGCTGTGGTAGCAATTGCCCAATAGCACCAGATTTTCTGTGGACTTCCTGGGATGTTACAGTATGATGACTAGTGACAAATCTGACCAAATTTCAGCACAGAACTAGACAGATGAATCAGATGTAGGCTACAGCCATGAAGCATGTTTACACATCTTCTGTTAACGTCCTGCCCATAGAAATGCACTGATATCAGATGAGCAGGGATGTGCCGGTAATAAACCATGCTGCTGGATTATTTTTCGGACTTCACGCACGGGATATGGAATCAACTGTCACTCAAAAATCGTTGTTTACAAAGTTCTACTGATTAGATTACATTCAACATTGCACCGTAGCCTACAAGTAACCTACGTCAAAATGCTGTTAAGTTAGGCCTTAGAGTACTGTACAGTCTCATGTGTAATCTGGATCTATGTACACGTGGCATTCCTAGCCAATATGGGTAAATGAAGGTGAGCTGCACTAGCAGTCAATCCTTCGATAGCTCAGTTGGTAGAGCGGAGGACTGTAGGGGAAATGTAGTCTGCATGGCAGGAATCCTTAGGTCGCTGGTTCAAATCCGGCTCGAAGGAGGACTTGGTTTTGTGATGGTTGTGCCCACTGAAAAAAGTTATGTTTGTCAGTAATTACAGCAGGTTTTATCTACTCCTCAAAAGAGTTCCCTGACCGGGAATCGAACCCGGGCCGCGGCGGTGAGAGCGCCGAATCCTAACCACTAGACTACCAGGGACTGAACTTCTAGGAGGGTCTGGCCTTTGACGGGGGCTTTTTCTCTTGCTGGTGTGCCGCGCTCTCCTCCCAGTGGATCGAATAGTGTTTCCTGAACCTCTTCCCCTTGTGCTGTGGTAGCAATTGCCCAATAGCACCAGATTTTCTGTGGACTTCCTGGGATGTTACAGTATGATTACTAGTGACAAATCTGACCAAATTTCAGCACAGAACTAGACAGATGAATCAGATGTAGGCTACAGCCATGAAGCATGTTTACACATCTTCTGTTAACGTCCTGCCCATAGAAATGCACTGATATCAGATGAGCAGGGATGTGCCGGTAATAAACCATGCTGCTGGATTATTTTTCGGACTTCACGCACGGGATATGGAATCAACTGTCACTCAAAAATCGTTGTTTACAAAGTTCTACTGATTAGATTACATTCAACATTGCACCGTAGCCTACAAGTAGCAATTGCCCAATAGCACCAGATTTTCTGTGGACTTCCTGGGATGTTACAGTATGATTACTAGTGACAAATCTGACCAAATTTCAGCACAGAACTAGACAGATGAATCAGATGTAGGCTACAGCCATGAAGCATGTTTACACATCTTCTGTTAACGTCCTGCCCATAGAAATGTACTGATATCAGATGAGCAGGGACGTGCCGGTAATAAACCATGCTGCTGGATTATTTTTCGGACTTCCAAACGGGATATGGAATCAACTGTCACTCAAAAATCGTTGTTTACAAAGTTCTACTGATTAGATTACATTCAACATTGCACCGTAGCCTACAAGTAACCTACGTCAAAATGCTGTTAAGTTAGGCCTTAGAGTACTGTACAGTCTCATGTGTAATCTGGATCTATGTACACGTGGCATTCCTAGCCAATATGGGTAAATGAAGGTGAGCTGCACTAGCAGTCAATCCTTCGATAGCTCAGTTGGTAGAGCGGAGGACTGTAGGGGAAATGTAGTCTGCATGGCAGGAATCCTTAGGTCGCTGGTTCAAATCCGGCTCGAAGGAGGACTTGGTTTTGTGATGGTTGTGCCCACTGAAAAAAGTTATGTTTGTCAGTAATTACAGCAGGTTTTATCTACTCCTCAAAAGAGTTCCCTGACCGGGAATCGAACCCGGGCCGCGGCGGTGAGAGCGCCGAATCCTAACCACTAGACTACCAGGGACTGAACTTCTAGGAGGGTCTGGCCTTTGACGGGGGCTTTTTCTCTTGCTGGTGTGCCGCGCTCTCCTCCCAGTGGATCGAATAGTGTTTCCTGAACCTCTTCCCCTTGTGCTGTGGTAGCAATTGCCCAATAGCACCAGATTTTCTGTGGACTTCCTGGGATGTTACAGTATGATTACTAGTGACAAATCTGACCAAATTTCAGCACAGAACTAGACAGATGAATCAGATGTAGGCTACAGCCATGAAGCATGTTTACACATCTTCTGTTAACGTCCTGCCCATAGAAATGTACTGATATCAGATGAGCAGGGACGTGCCGGTAATAAACCATGCTGCTGGATTATTTTTCGGACTTCCAAACGGGATATGGAATCAACTGTCACTCAAAAATCGTTGTTTACAAAGTTCTACTGATTAGATTACATTCAACATTGCACCGTAGCCTACAAGTAACCTACGTCAAAATGCTGTTAAGTTAGGCCTTAGAGTACTGTACAGTCTCATGTGTAATCTGGATTTATGTACACGTGGCATTCCTAGCCAATATGGGTAAATGAAGGTGAGCTGCACTAGCAGTCAATCCTTCGATAGCTCAGTTGGTAGAGCGGAGGACTGTAGGGGAAATGTAGTCTGCATGGCAGGAATCCTTAGGTCGCTGGTTCAAATCCGGCTCGAAGGAGGACTTGGTTTTGTGATGGTTGTGCCCACTGAAAAAAGTTATGTTTGTCAGTAATTACAGCAGGTTTTATCTACTCCTCAAAAGAGTTCCCTGACCGGGAATCGAACCCGGGCCGCGGCGGTGAGAGCGCCGAATCCTAACCACTAGACTACCAGGGACTGAACTTCTAGGTGGGTCTGGCCTTTGACTGGGGCTTTTTCTCTTGCTGGTGTGCCGCGCTCTCCTCCCAGTGGATCGAATAGTGTTTCCTGAACCTCTTCCCCTTGTGCTGTGGTAGCAATTGCCCAATAGCACCAGATTTTCTGTGGACTTCCTGGGATGTTACAGTATGATTACTAGTGACAAATCTGACCAAATTTCAGCACAGAACTAGACAGATGAATCAGATGTAGGCTACAGCCATGAAGCATGTTTACACATCTTCTGTTAACGTCCTGCCCATAGAAATGCACTGATATCAGATGAGCAGGGATGTGCCGGTAATAAACCATGCTGCTGGATTATTTTTCGGACTTCACGCACGGGATATGGAATCAACTGTCACTCAAAAATCGTTGTTTACAAAGTTCTACTGATTAGATTACATTCAACATTGCACCGTAGCCTACAAGTAGCAATTGCCCAATAGCACCAGATTTTCTGTGGACTTCCTGGGATGTTACAGTATGATTACTAGTGACAAATCTGACCAAATTTCAGGACAGAACTAGACAGATGAATCAGATGTAGGATACAGCCATGAAGCATGTTTACACATCTTCTGTTAACGTCCTGCCCATAGAAATGTACTGATATCAGATGAGCAGGGACGTGCCGGTAATAAACCATGCTGCTGGATTATTTTTCGGACTTCACGCACGGGATATGGAATCAACTGTCACTCAAAAATCGTTGTTTACAAAGTTCTACTGATTAGATTACATTCAACATTGCACCGTAGCCTACAAGTAGCAATTGCCCAATAGCACCAGATTTTCTGTGGACTTCCTGGGATGTTACAGTATGATTACTAGTGACAAATCTGACCAAATTTCAGCACAGAACTAGACAGATGAATCAGATGTAGGCTACAGCCATGAAGCATGTTTACACATCTTCTGTTAACGTCCTGCCCATAGAAATGTACTGATATCAGATGAGCAGGGACGTGCCGGTAATAAACCATGCTGCTGGATTATTTTTCGGACTTCCAAACGGGATATGGAATCAACTGTCACTCAAAAATCGTTGTTTACAAAGTTCTACTGATTAGATTACATTCAACATTGCACCGTAGCCTACAAGTAACCTACGTCAAAATGCTGTTAAGTTAGGCCTTAGAGTACTGTACAGTCTCATGTGTAATCTGGATCTATGTACACGTGGCATTCCTAGCCAATATGGGTAAATGAAGGTGAGCTGCACTAGCAGTCAATCCTTCGATAGCTCAGTTGGTAGAGCGGAGGACTGTAGGGGAAATGTAGTCTGCATGGCAGGAATCCTTAGGTCGCTGGTTCAAATCCGGCTTGAAGGAGGACTTGGTTTTGTGATGGTTGTGCCCACTGAAAAAAGTTATGTTTGTCAGTAATTACAGCAGGTTTTATCTACTCCTCAAAAGAGTTCCCTGTCCGGGAATCGAACCCGGGCCGCGGCGGTGAGAGCGCCGAATCCTAACCACTAGACTACCAGGGACTGAACTTCTAGGAGGGTCTGGCCTTTGACGGGGGCTTTTTCTCTTGCTGGTGTGCCGCGCTCTCCTCCCAGTGGATCGAATAGTGTTTCCTGAACCTCTTCCCCTTGTGCTGTGGTAGCAATTGCCCAATAGCACCAGATTTTCTGTGGACTTCCTGGGATGTTACAGTATGATTACTAGTGACAAATCTGACCAAATTTCAGCACAGAACTAGACAGATGAATCAGATGTAGGCTACAGCCATGAAGCATGTTTACACATCTTCTGTTAACGTCCTGCCCATAGAAATGTACTGATATCAGATGAGCAGGGACGTGCCGGTAATAAACCATGCTGCTGGATTATTTTTCGGACTTCCAAACGGGATATGGAATCAACTGTCACTCAAAAATCGTTGTTTACAAAGTTCTACTGATTAGATTACATTCAACATTGCACCGTAGCCTACAAGTAACCTACGTCAAAATGCTGTTAAGTTAGGCCTTAGAGTACTGTACAGTCTCATGTGTAATCTGGATTTATGTACACGTGGCATTCCTAGCCAATATGGGTAAATGAAGGTGAGCTGCACTAGCAGTCAATCCTTCGATAGCTCAGTTGGTAGAGCGGAGGACTGTAGGGGAAATGTAGTCTGCATGGCAGGAATCCTTAGGTCGCTGGTTCAAATCCGGCTCGAAGGAGGACTTGGTTTTGTGATGGTTGTGCCCACTGAAAAAAGTTATGTTTGTCAGTAATTACAGCAGGTTTTATCTACTCCTCAAAAGAGTTCCCTGACCGGGAATCGAACCCGGGCCGCGGCGGTGAGAGCGCCGAATCCTAACCACTAGACTACCAGGGACTGAACTTCTAGGTGGGTCTGGCCTTTGACGGGGGCTTTTACTCTTGCTGGTGTGCCGCGCTCTCCTCCCAGTGGATCGAAGAGCGTTTCCTGAACTTCTTCCCCTTGTGCTGTGGTAGCAATTGCCCAATAGCACCAGATTTTCTGTGGACTTCCTGGGATGTTACAGTATGATGACTAGTGACAAATCTGGCCAAATTTCAGGACAGAACTAGACAGATGAATCAGATGTAGGCTACAGCCATGAAGCATGTTTACACATCTTCTGTTAACGTCCTGCCCATAGAAATGTACTGATATCAGATGAGCAGGGACGTGCCTGTAATAAACCATGCTGCTGGATTATTTTTCGGACTTCACGCACGGGATATGGAATCAACTGTCAAATCGTTGTTTACAAAGTTCTACTGATTAGATTACATTCAACATTGCACCGTAGCCTACATGTAACCTACGTCAAAATGCTGTTAAGTTAGGCCTTAGAGTACTGTACAGTCTCATGTGTAATCTGGATCTATGTACACGTGGCATTCCCAGCCAATATGGGTAAATGAAGGTGAGCTGCACTAGCAGTCAATCCTTCGATAGCTCAGTTGGTAGAGCGGAGGACTGTAGGAGAAATGTAGTCTGCATGGCAGGAATCCTTAGGTCGCTGGTTCAAATCCGGCTCGAAGGAGGACTTGGTTTTGTGATGGTTGTGCCCACTGAAAAAAGTTGTGTTTGTCAGTAATTACAGCAGGTTTTGTCTACTCCTCAAAAGAGTTCCCTGGGCTTTTACTCTTGCTGGTGTGCCGCGCTCTCCTCCCAGTGGATCGAAGAGCGTTTCCTGAACTTCTTCCCCTTGTGCTGTGGTAGCAATTGCCCAATAGCACCAGATTTTCTGTGGACTTCCTGGGATGTTACAGTATGATGACTAGTGACAAATCTGGCCAAATTTCAGGACAGAACTAGACAGATGAATCAGATGTAGGCTACAGCCATGAAGCATGTTTACACATCTTCTGTTAACGTCCTGCCCATAGAAATGTACTGATATCAGATGAGCAGGGACGTGCCTGTAATAAACCATGCTGCTGGATTATTTTTCGGACTTCACGCACGGGATATGGAATCAACTGTCAAATCGTTGTTTACAAAGTTCTACTGATTAGATTACATTCAACATTGCACCGTAGCCTACAAGTAACCTACGTCAAAATGCTGTTAAGTTAGGCCTTAGAGTACTGTACAGTCTCATGTGTAATCTGGATCTATGTACACGTGGCATTCCCAGCCAATATGGGTAAATGAAGGTGAGCTGCACTAGCAGTCAATCCTTCGATAGCTCAGTTGGTAGAGCGGAGGACTGTAGGGGAAATGTAGTCTGCATGGCAGGAATCCTTAGGTCGCTGGTTCAAATCCGGCTCGAATGAGGACTTGGTTTTGTGATGGTTGTGCCCACTGAAAAAAGTTGTTTTTGTCAGTAATTACAGCAGGTTTTGTCTACTCCTCAAAAGAGTTCCCTGACCGGGAATCGAACCCGGGCCGCGGCGGTGAGAGCGCCGAATCCTAACCACTAGACTACCAGGGACTGAACTTCTAGGTGGGTCTGGCCTTTGACGGGGGCTTTTACTCTTGCTGGTGTGCCGCGCTCTCCTCCCAGTGGATCGAAGAGCGTTTCCTGAACTTCTTCCCCTTGTGCTGTGGTAGCAATTGCCCAATAGCACCAGATTTTCTGTGGACTTCCTGGGATGTTACAGTATGATGACTAGTGACAAATCTGGCCAAATTTCAGGACAGAACTAGACAGATGAATCAGATGTAGGCTACAGCCATGAAGCATGTTTACACATCTTCTGTTAACGTCCTGCCCATAGAAATGTACTGATATCAGATGAGCAGGGACGTGCCTGTAATAAACCATGCTGCTGGATTATTTTTCGGACTTCACGCACGGGATATGGAATCAACTGTCAAATCGTTGTTTACAAAGTTCTACTGATTAGATTACATTCAACATTGCACCGTAGCCTACAAGTAACCTACGTCAAAATGCTGTTAAGTTAGGCCTTAGAGTACTGTACAGTCTCATGTGTAATCTGGATCTATGTACACGTGGCATTCCCAGCCAATATGGGTAAATGAAGGTGAGCTGCACTAGCAGTCAATCCTTCGATAGCTCAGTTGGTAGAGCGGAGGACTGTAGGGGAAATGTAGTCTGCATGGCAGGAATCCTTAGGTCGCTGGTTCAAATCCGGCTCGAATGAGGACTTGGTTTTGTGATGGTTGTGCCCACTGAAAAAAGTTGTTTTTGTCAGTAATTACAGCAGGTTTTGTCTACTCCTCAAAAGAGTTCCCTGACCGGGAATCGAACCCGGGCCGCGGCGGTGAGAGCGCCGCATCCTAACCACTAGACTACCAGGGACTGAACTTCTAGGTGGGTCTGGCCTTTGACGGGGGCTTTTACTCTTGCTGGTGTGCCGCGCTCTCCTCCCAGTGGATCGAAGAGCGTTTCCTGAACTTCTTCCCCTTGTGCTGTGGTAGCAATTGCCCAATAGCACCAGATTTTCTGTGGACTTCCTGGGATGTTACAGTATGATGACTAGTGACAAATCTGGCCAAATTTCAGGACAGAACTAGACAGATGAATCAGATGTAGGCTACAGCCATGAAGCATGTTTACACATCTTCTGTTAACGTCCTGCCCATAGAAATGTACTGATATCAGATGAGCAGGGACGTGCCTGTAATAAACCATGCTGCTGGATTATTTTTCGGACTTCACGCACGGGATATGGAATCAACTGTCAAATCGTTGTTTACAAAGTTCTACTGATTAGATTACATTCAACATTGCACCGTAGCCTACATGTAACCTACGTCAAAATGCTGTTAAGTTAGGCCTTAGAGTACTGTACAGTCTCATGTGTAATCTGGATCTATGTACACGTGGCATTCCCAGCCAATATGGGTAAATGAAGGTGAGCTGCACTAGCAGTCAATCCTTCGATAGCTCAGTTGGTAGAGCGGAGGACTGTAGGAGAAATGTAGTCTGCATGGCAGGAATCCTTAGGTCGCTGGTTCAAATCCGGCTCGAAGGAGGACTTGGTTTTGTGATGGTTGTGCCCACTGAAAAAAGTTGTCTTTGTCAGTAATTACAGCAGGTTTTGTCTACTCCTCAAAAGAGTTCCCTGACCGGGAATCGAACCCGGGCCGCGGCGGTGAGAGCGCCGAATCCTAACCACTAGACTACCAGGGACTGAACTTCTAGGTGGGTCTGGCCTTTGACGGGGGCTTTTACTCTTGCTGGTGTGCCGCGCTCTCCTCCCAGTGGATCGAAGAGCGTTTCCTGAACTTCTTCCCCTTGTGCTGTGGTAGCAATTGCCCAATAGCACCAGATTTTCTGTGGACTTCCTGGGATGTTACAGTATGATGACTAGTGACAAATCTGGCCAAATTTCAGGACAGAACTAGACAGATGAATCAGATGTAGGCTACAGCCATGAAGCATGTTTACACATCTTCTGTTAACGTCCTGCCCATAGAAATGTACTGATATCAGATGAGCAGGGACGTGCCTGTAATAAACCATGCTGCTGGATTATTTTTCGGACTTCACGCACGGGATATGGAATCAACTGTCAAATCGTTGTTTACAAAGTTCTACTGATTAGATTACATTCAACATTGCACCGTAGCCTACATGTAACCTACGTCAAAATGCTGTTAAGTTAGGCCTTAGAGTACTGTACAGTCTCATGTGTAATCTGGATCTATGTACACGTGGCATTCCCAGCCAATATGGGTAAATGAAGGTGAGCTGCACTAGCAGTCAATCCTTCGATAGCTCAGTTGGTAGAGCGGAGGACTGTAGGAGAAATGTAGTCTGCATGGCAGGAATCCTTAGGTCGCTGGTTCAAATCCGGCTCGAAGGAGGACTTGGTTTTGTGATGGTTGTGCCCACTGAAAAAAGTTGTCTTTGTCAGTAATTACAGCAGGTTTTGTCTACTCCTCAAAAGAGTTCCCTGACCGGGAATCGAACCCGGGCCGCGGCGGTGAGAGCGCCGAATCCTAACCACTAGACTACCAGGGACTGAACTTCTAGGTGGGTCTGGCCTTTGACGGGGGCTTTTACTCTTGCTGGTGTGCCGCGCTCTCCTCCCAGTGGATCGAAGAGCGTTTCCTGAACTTCTTCCCCTTGTGCTGTGGTAGCAATTGCCCAATAGCACCAGATTTTCTGTGGACTTCCTGGGATGTTACAGTATGATGACTAGTGACAAATCTGGCCAAATTTCAGGACAGAACTAGACAGATGAATCAGATGTAGGCTACAGCCATGAAGCATGTTTACACATCTTCTGTTAACGTCCTGCCCATAGAAATGTACTGATATCAGATGAGCAGGGACGTGCCTGTAATAAACCATGCTGCTGGATTATTTTTCGGACTTCACGCACGGGATATGGAATCAACTGTCAAATCGTTGTTTACAAAGTTCTACTGATTAGATTACATTCAACATTGCACCGTAGCCTACAAGTAACCTACGTCAAAATGCTGTTAAGTTAGGCCTTAGAGTACTGTACAGTCTCATGTGTAATCTGGATCTATGTACACGTGGCATTCCCAGCCAATATGGGTAAATGAAGGTGAGCTGCACTAGCAGTCAATCCTTCGATAGCTCAGTTGGTAGAGCGGAGGACTGTAGGGGAAATGTAGTCTGCATGGCAGGAATCCTTAGGTCGCTGGTTCAAATCCGGCTCGAAGGAGGACTTGGTTTTGTGATGGTTGTGCCCACTGAAAAAAGTTGTGTTTGTCAGTAATTACAGCAGGTTTTGTCTACTCCTCAAAAGAGTTCCCTGACCGGGAATCGAACCCGGGCCGCGGCGGTGAGAGCGCCGAATCCTAACCACTAGACTACCAGGGACTGAACTTCTAGGTGGGTCTGGCCTTTGACGGGGGCTTTTACTCTTGCTGGTGTGCCGCGCTCTCCTCCCAGTGGATCGAAGAGCGTTTCCTGAACTTCTTCCCCTTGTGCTGTGGTAGCAATTGCCCAATAGCACCAGATTTTCTGTGGACTTCCTGGGATGTTACAGTATGATGACTAGTGACAAATCTGGCCAAATTTCAGGACAGAACTAGACAGATGAATCAGATGTAGGCTACAGCCATGAAGCATGTTTACACATCTTCTGTTAACGTCCTGCCCATAGAAATGTACTGATATCAGATGAGCAGGGACGTGCCTGTAATAAACCATGCTGCTGGATTATTTTTCGGACTTCACGCACGGGATATGGAATCAACTGTCAAATCGTTGTTTACAAAGTTCTACTGATTAGATTACATTCAACATTGCACCGTAGCCTACATGTAACCTACGTCAAAATGCTGTTAAGTTAGGCCTTAGAGTACTGTACAGTCTCATGTGTAATCTGGATCTATGTACACGTGGCATTCCCAGCCAATATGGGTAAATGAAGGTGAGCTGCACTAGCAGTCAATCCTTCGATAGCTCAGTTGGTAGAGCGGAGGACTGTAGGAGAAATGTAGTCTGCATGGCAGGAATCCTTAGGTCGCTGGTTCAAATCCGGCTCGAAGGAGGACTTGGTTTTGTGATGGTTGTGCCCACTGAAAAAAGTTGTCTTTGTCAGTAATTACAGCAGGTTTTGTCTACTCCTCAAAAGAGTTCCCTGACCGGGAATCGAACCCGGGCCGCGGCGGTGAGAGCGCCGAATCCTAACCACTAGACTACCAGGGACTGAACTTCTAGGTGGGTCTGGCCTTTGACGGGGGCTTTTACTCTTGCTGGTGTGCCGCGCTCTCCTCCCAGTGGATCGAAGAGCGTTTCCTGAACTTCTTCCCCTTGTGCTGTGGTAGCAATTGCCCAATAGCACCAGATTTTCTGTGGACTTCCTGGGATGTTACAGTATGATGACTAGTGACAAATCTGGCCAAATTTCAGGACAGAACTAGACAGATGAATCAGATGTAGGCTACAGCCATGAAGCATGTTTACACATCTTCTGTTAACGTCCTGCCCATAGAAATGTACTGATATCAGATGAGCAGGGACGTGCCTGTAATAAACCATGCTGCTGGATTATTTTTCGGACTTCACGCACGGGATATGGAATCAACTGTCAAATCGTTGTTTACAAAGTTCTACTGATTAGATTACATTCAACATTGCACCGTAGCCTACATGTAACCTACGTCAAAATGCTGTTAAGTTAGGCCTTAGAGTACTGTACAGTCTCATGTGTAATCTGGATCTATGTACACGTGGCATTCCCAGCCAATATGGGTAAATGAAGGTGAGCTGCACTAGCAGTCAATCCTTCGATAGCTCAGTTGGTAGAGCGGAGGACTGTAGGAGAAATGTAGTCTGCATGGCAGGAATCCTTAGGTCGCTGGTTCAAATCCGGCTCGAAGGAGGACTTGGTTTTGTGATGGTTGTGCCCACTGAAAAAAGTTGTCTTTGTCAGTAATTACAGCAGGTTTTGTCTACTCCTCAAAAGAGTTCCCTGACCGGGAATCGAACCCGGGCCGCGGCGGTGAGAGCGCCGAATCCTAACCACTAGACTACCAGGGACTGAACTTCTAGGTGGGTCTGGCCTTTGACGGGGGCTTTTACTCTTGCTGGTGTGCCGCGCTCTCCTCCCAGTGGATCGAAGAGCGTTTCCTGAACTTCTTCCCCTTGTGCTGTGGTAGCAATTGCCCAATAGCACCAGATTTTCTGTGGACTTCCTGGGATGTTACAGTATGATGACTAGTGACAAATCTGGCCAAATTTCAGGACAGAACTAGACAGATGAATCAGATGTAGGCTACAGCCATGAAGCATGTTTACACATCTTCTGTTAACGTCCTGCCCATAGAAATGTACTGATATCAGATGAGCAGGGACGTGCCTGTAATAAACCATGCTGCTGGATTATTTTTCGGACTTCACGCACGGGATATGGAATCAACTGTCAAATCGTTGTTTACAAAGTTCTACTGATTAGATTACATTCAACATTGCACCGTAGCCTACAAGTAACCTACGTCAAAATGCTGTTAAGTTAGGCCTTAGAGTACTGTACAGTCTCATGTGTAATCTGGATCTATGTACACGTGGCATTCCCAGCCAATATGGGTAAATGAAGGTGAGCTGCACTAGCAGTCAATCCTTCGATAGCTCAGTTGGTAGAGCGGAGGACTGTAGGGGAAATGTAGTCTGCATGGCAGGAATCCTTAGGTCGCTGGTTCAAATCCGGCTCGAAGGAGGACTTGGTTTTGTGATGGTTGTGCCCACTGAAAAAAGTTGTGTTTGTCAGTAATTACAGCAGGTTTTGTCTACTCCTCAAAAGAGTTCCCTGACCGGGAATCGAACCCGGGCCGCGGCGGTGAGAGCACCGAATCCTAACCACTAGACTACCAGGGACTGAACTTCTAGGTGGGCCTGGCCTTTGACGGGGGCTTTTACTCTTGCTGGTGTGCCGCGCTCTCCTCCCAGTGGATCGAAGAGCGTTTCCTGAACTTCTTCCCCTTGTGCTGTGGTAGCAATTGCCCAATAGCACCAGATTTTCTGTGGACTTCCTGGGATGTTACAGTATGATGACTAGTGACAAATCTGGCCAAATTTCAGGACAGAACTAGACAGATGAATCAGATGTAGGCTACAGCCATGAAGCATGTTTACACATCTTCTGTTAACGTCCTGCCCATAGAAATGTACTGATATCAGATGAGCAGGGACGTGCCTGTAATAAACCATGCTGCTGGATTATTTTTCGGACTTCACGCACGGGATATGGAATCAACTGTCAAATCGTTGTTTACAAAGTTCTACTGATTAGATTACATTCAACATTGCACCGTAGCCTACAAGTAACCTACGTCAAAATGCTGTTAAGTTAGGCCTTAGAGTACTGTACAGTCTCATGTGTAATCTGGATCTATGTACACGTGGCATTCCCAGCCAATATGGGTAAATGAAGGTGAGCGGCACTAGCAGTCAATCCTTCGATAGCTCAGTTGGTAGAGCGGAGGACTGTAGGGGAAATGTAGTCTGCATGGCAGGAATCCTTAGGTCGCTGGTTCAAATCCGGCTCGAAGGAGGACTTGGTTTTGTGATGGTTGTGCCCACTGAAAAAAGTTGTGTTTGTCAGTAATTACAGCAGGTTTTGTCTACTCCTCAAAAGAGTTCCCTGACCGGGAATCGAACCCGGGCCGTGGCGGTGAGAGCGCCGAATCCTAACCACTAGACTACCAGGGACTGAACTTCTAGGTGGGTCTGGCCTTTGACGGGGGCTTTTACTCTTGCTGGTGTGCCGCGCTCTCCTCCCAGTGGATCGAAGAGCGTTTCCTGAACTTCTTCCCCTTGTGCTGTGGTAGCAATTGCCCAATAGCACCAGATTTTCTGTGGACTTCCTGGGATGTTACAGTATGATGACTAGTGACAAATCTGGCCAAATTTCAGGACAGAACTAGACAGATGAATCAGATGTAGGCTACAGCCATGAAGCATGTTTACACATCTTCTGTTAACGTCCTGCCCATAGAAATGTACTGATATCAGATGAGCAGGGACGTGCCTGTAATAAACCATGCTGCTGGATTATTTTTCGGACTTCACGCACGGGATATGGAATCAACTGTCAAATCGTTGTTTACAAAGTTCTACTGATTAGATTACATTCAACATTGCACCGTAGCCTACATGTAACCTACGTCAAAATGCTGTTAAGTTAGGCCTTAGAGTACTGTACAGTCTCATGTGTAATCTGGATCTATGTACACGTGGCATTCCCAGCCAATATGGGTAAATGAAGGTGAGCTGCACTAGCAGTCAATCCTTCGATAGCTCAGTTGGTAGAGCGGAGGACTGTAGGAGAAATGTAGTCTGCATGGCAGGAATCCTTAGGTCGCTGGTTCAAATCCGGCTCGAAGGAGGACTTGGTTTTGTGATGGTTGTGCCCACTGAAAAAAGTTGTCTTTGTCAGTAATTACAGCAGGTTTTGTCTACTCCTCAAAAGAGTTCCCTGACCGGGAATCGAACCCGGGCCGCGGCGGTGAGAGCGCCGAATCCTAACCACTAGACTACCAGGGACTGAACTTCTAGGTGGGTCTGGCCTTTGACGGGGGCTTTTACTCTTGCTGGTGTGCCGCGCTCTCCTCCCAGTGGATCGAAGAGCGTTTCCTGAACTTCTTCCCCTTGTGCTGTGGTAGCAATTGCCCAATAGCACCAGATTTTCTGTGGACTTCCTGGGATGTTACAGTATGATGACTAGTGACAAATCTGGCCAAATTTCAGGACAGAACTAGACAGATGAATCAGATGTAGGCTACAGCCATGAAGCATGTTTACACATCTTCTGTTAACGTCCTGCCCATAGAAATGTACTGATATCAGATGAGCAGGGACGTGCCTGTAATAAACCATGCTGCTGGATTATTTTTCGGACTTCACGCACGGGATATGGAATCAACTGTCAAATCGTTGTTTACAAAGTTCTACTGATTAGATTACATTCAACATTGCACCGTAGCCTACAAGTAGCAATTGCCCAATAGCACCAGATTTTCTGTGGACTTCCTGGGATGTTACAGTATGATTACTAGTGACAAATCTGACCAAATTTCAGGACAGAACTAGACAGATGAATCAGATGTAGGATACAGCCATGAAGCATGTTTACACATCTTCTGTTAACGTCCTGCCCATAGAAATGTACTGATATCAGATGAGCAGGGACGTGCCGGTAATAAACCATGCTGCTGGATTATTTTTCGGACTTCCAAACGGGATATGGAATCAACTGTCACTCAAAAATCGTTGTTTACAAAGTTCTACTGATTAGATTACATTCAACATTGCACCGTAGCCTACAAGTAACCTACGTCAAAATGCTGTTAAGTTAGGCCTTAGAGTACTGTACAGTCTCATGTGTAATCTGGATTTATGTACACGTGGCATTCCTAGCCAATATGGGTAAATGAAGGTGAGCTGCACTAGCAGTCAATCCTTCGATAGCTCAGTTGGTAGAGCGGAGGACTGTAGGGGAAATGTAGTCTGCATGGCAGGAATCCTTAGGTCGCTGGTTCAAATCCGGCTCGAAGGAGGACTTGGTTTTGTGATGGTTGTGCCCACTGAAAAAAGTTATGTTTGTCAGTAATTACAGCAGGTTTTATCTACTCCTCAAAAGAGTTCCCTGACCGGGAATCGAACCCGGGCCGCGGCGGTGAGAGCGCCGAATCCTAACCACTAGACTACCAGGGACTGAACTTCTAGGTGGGTCTGGCCTTTGACTGGGGCTTTTTCTCTTGCTGGTGTGCCGCGCTCTCCTCCCAGTGGATCGAATAGTGTTTCCTGAACCTCTTCCCCTTGTGCTGTGGTAGCAATTGCCCAATAGCACCAGATTTTCTGTGGACTTCCTGGGATGTTACAGTATGATTACTAGTGACAAATCTGACCAAATTTCAGCACAGAACTAGACAGATGAATCAGATGTAGGCTACAGCCATGAAGCATGTTTACACATCTTCTGTTAACGTCCTGCCCATAGAAATGCACTGATATCAGATGAGCAGGGATGTGCCGGTAATAAACCATGCTGCTGGATTATTTTTCGGACTTCACGCACGGGATATGGAATCAACTGTCACTCAAAAATCGTTGTTTACAAAGTTCTACTGATTAGATTACATTCAACATTGCACCGTAGCCTACAAGTAGCAATTGCCCAATAGCACCAGATTTTCTGTGGACTTCCTGGGATGTTACAGTATGATTACTAGTGACAAATCTGACCAAATTTCAGGACAGAACTAGACAGATGAATCAGATGTAGGATACAGCCATGAAGCATGTTTACACATCTTCTGTTAACGTCCTGCCCATAGAAATGTACTGATATCAGATGAGCAGGGACGTGCCGGTAATAAACCATGCTGCTGGATTATTTTTCGGACTTCACGCACGGGATATGGAATCAACTGTCACTCAAAAATCGTTGTTTACAAAGTTCTACTGATTAGATTACATTCAACATTGCACCGTAGCCTACAAGTAGCAATTGCCCAATAGCACCAGATTTTCTGTGGACTTCCTGGGATGTTACAGTATGATTACTAGTGACAAATCTGACCAAATTTCAGCACAGAACTAGACAGATGAATCAGATGTAGGCTACAGCCATGAAGCATGTTTACACATCTTCTGTTAACGTCCTGCCCATAGAAATGTACTGATATCAGATGAGCAGGGACGTGCCGGTAATAAACCATGCTGCTGGATTATTTTTCGGACTTCCAAACGGGATATGGAATCAACTGTCACTCAAAAATCGTTGTTTACAAAGTTCTACTGATTAGATTACATTCAACATTGCACCGTAGCCTACAAGTAACCTACGTCAAAATGCTGTTAAGTTAGGCCTTAGAGTACTGTACAGTCTCATGTGTAATCTGGATCTATGTACACGTGGCATTCCTAGCCAATATGGGTAAATGAAGGTGAGCTGCACTAGCAGTCAATCCTTCGATAGCTCAGTTGGTAGAGCGGAGGACTGTAGGGGAAATGTAGTCTGCATGGCAGGAATCCTTAGGTCGCTGGTTCAAATCCGGCTTGAAGGAGGACTTGGTTTTGTGATGGTTGTGCCCACTGAAAAAAGTTATGTTTGTCAGTAATTACAGCAGGTTTTATCTACTCCTCAAAAGAGTTCCCTGTCCGGGAATCGAACCCGGGCCGCGGCGGTGAGAGCGCCGAATCCTAACCACTAGACTACCAGGGACTGAACTTCTAGGAGGGTCTGGCCTTTGACGGGGGCTTTTTCTCTTGCTGGTGTGCCGCGCTCTCCTCCCAGTGGATCGAATAGTGTTTCCTGAACCTCTTCCCCTTGTGCTGTGGTAGCAATTGCCCAATAGCACCAGATTTTCTGTGGACTTCCTGGGATGTTACAGTATGATTACTAGTGACAAATCTGACCAAATTTCAGCACAGAACTAGACAGATGAATCAGATGTAGGCTACAGCCATGAAGCATGTTTACACATCTTCTGTTAACGTCCTGCCCATAGAAATGTACTGATATCAGATGAGCAGGGACGTGCCGGTAATAAACCATGCTGCTGGATTATTTTTCGGACTTCCAAACGGGATATGGAATCAACTGTCACTCAAAAATCGTTGTTTACAAAGTTCTACTGATTAGATTACATTCAACATTGCACCGTAGCCTACAAGTAACCTACGTCAAAATGCTGTTAAGTTAGGCCTTAGAGTACTGTACAGTCTCATGTGTAATCTGGATTTATGTACACGTGGCATTCCTAGCCAATATGGGTAAATGAAGGTGAGCTGCACTAGCAGTCAATCCTTCGATAGCTCAGTTGGTAGAGCGGAGGACTGTAGGGGAAATGTAGTCTGCATGGCAGGAATCCTTAGGTCGCTGGTTCAAATCCGGCTCGAAGGAGGACTTGGTTTTGTGATGGTTGTGCCCACTGAAAAAAGTTATGTTTGTCAGTAATTACAGCAGGTTTTATCTACTCCTCAAAAGAGTTCCCTGACCGGGAATCGAACCCGGGCCGCGGCGGTGAGAGCGCCGAATCCTAACCACTAGACTACCAGGGACTGAACTTCTAGGTGGGTCTGGCCTTTGACGGGGGCTTTTACTCTTGCTGGTGTGCCGCGCTCTCCTCCCAGTGGATCGAAGAGCGTTTCCTGAACTTCTTCCCCTTGTGCTGTGGTAGCAATTGCCCAATAGCACCAGATTTTCTGTGGACTTCCTGGGATGTTACAGTATGATGACTAGTGACAAATCTGGCCAAATTTCAGGACAGAACTAGACAGATGAATCAGATGTAGGCTACAGCCATGAAGCATGTTTACACATCTTCTGTTAACGTCCTGCCCATAGAAATGTACTGATATCAGATGAGCAGGGACGTGCCTGTAATAAACCATGCTGCTGGATTATTTTTCGGACTTCACGCACGGGATATGGAATCAACTGTCAAATCGTTGTTTACAAAGTTCTACTGATTAGATTACATTCAACATTGCACCGTAGCCTACATGTAACCTACGTCAAAATGCTGTTAAGTTAGGCCTTAGAGTACTGTACAGTCTCATGTGTAATCTGGATCTATGTACACGTGGCATTCCCAGCCAATATGGGTAAATGAAGGTGAGCTGCACTAGCAGTCAATCCTTCGATAGCTCAGTTGGTAGAGCGGAGGACTGTAGGAGAAATGTAGTCTGCATGGCAGGAATCCTTAGGTCGCTGGTTCAAATCCGGCTCGAAGGAGGACTTGGTTTTGTGATGGTTGTGCCCACTGAAAAAAGTTGTGTTTGTCAGTAATTACAGCAGGTTTTGTCTACTCCTCAAAAGAGTTCCCTGGGCTTTTACTCTTGCTGGTGTGCCGCGCTCTCCTCCCAGTGGATCGAAGAGCGTTTCCTGAACTTCTTCCCCTTGTGCTGTGGTAGCAATTGCCCAATAGCACCAGATTTTCTGTGGACTTCCTGGGATGTTACAGTATGATGACTAGTGACAAATCTGGCCAAATTTCAGGACAGAACTAGACAGATGAATCAGATGTAGGCTACAGCCATGAAGCATGTTTACACATCTTCTGTTAACGTCCTGCCCATAGAAATGTACTGATATCAGATGAGCAGGGACGTGCCTGTAATAAACCATGCTGCTGGATTATTTTTCGGACTTCACGCACGGGATATGGAATCAACTGTCAAATCGTTGTTTACAAAGTTCTACTGATTAGATTACATTCAACATTGCACCGTAGCCTACAAGTAACCTACGTCAAAATGCTGTTAAGTTAGGCCTTAGAGTACTGTACAGTCTCATGTGTAATCTGGATCTATGTACACGTGGCATTCCCAGCCAATATGGGTAAATGAAGGTGAGCTGCACTAGCAGTCAATCCTTCGATAGCTCAGTTGGTAGAGCGGAGGACTGTAGGGGAAATGTAGTCTGCATGGCAGGAATCCTTAGGTCGCTGGTTCAAATCCGGCTCGAATGAGGACTTGGTTTTGTGATGGTTGTGCCCACTGAAAAAAGTTGTTTTTGTCAGTAATTACAGCAGGTTTTGTCTACTCCTCAAAAGAGTTCCCTGACCGGGAATCGAACCCGGGCCGCGGCGGTGAGAGCGCCGAATCCTAACCACTAGACTACCAGGGACTGAACTTCTAGGTGGGTCTGGCCTTTGACGGGGGCTTTTACTCTTGCTGGTGTGCCGCGCTCTCCTCCCAGTGGATCGAAGAGCGTTTCCTGAACTTCTTCCCCTTGTGCTGTGGTAGCAATTGCCCAATAGCACCAGATTTTCTGTGGACTTCCTGGGATGTTACAGTATGATGACTAGTGACAAATCTGGCCAAATTTCAGGACAGAACTAGACAGATGAATCAGATGTAGGCTACAGCCATGAAGCATGTTTACACATCTTCTGTTAACGTCCTGCCCATAGAAATGTACTGATATCAGATGAGCAGGGACGTGCCTGTAATAAACCATGCTGCTGGATTATTTTTCGGACTTCACGCACGGGATATGGAATCAACTGTCAAATCGTTGTTTACAAAGTTCTACTGATTAGATTACATTCAACATTGCACCGTAGCCTACAAGTAACCTACGTCAAAATGCTGTTAAGTTAGGCCTTAGAGTACTGTACAGTCTCATGTGTAATCTGGATCTATGTACACGTGGCATTCCCAGCCAATATGGGTAAATGAAGGTGAGCTGCACTAGCAGTCAATCCTTCGATAGCTCAGTTGGTAGAGCGGAGGACTGTAGGGGAAATGTAGTCTGCATGGCAGGAATCCTTAGGTCGCTGGTTCAAATCCGGCTCGAATGAGGACTTGGTTTTGTGATGGTTGTGCCCACTGAAAAAAGTTGTTTTTGTCAGTAATTACAGCAGGTTTTGTCTACTCCTCAAAAGAGTTCCCTGACCGGGAATCGAACCCGGGCCGCGGCGGTGAGAGCGCCGCATCCTAACCACTAGACTACCAGGGACTGAACTTCTAGGTGGGTCTGGCCTTTGACGGGGGCTTTTACTCTTGCTGGTGTGCCGCGCTCTCCTCCCAGTGGATCGAAGAGCGTTTCCTGAACTTCTTCCCCTTGTGCTGTGGTAGCAATTGCCCAATAGCACCAGATTTTCTGTGGACTTCCTGGGATGTTACAGTATGATGACTAGTGACAAATCTGGCCAAATTTCAGGACAGAACTAGACAGATGAATCAGATGTAGGCTACAGCCATGAAGCATGTTTACACATCTTCTGTTAACGTCCTGCCCATAGAAATGTACTGATATCAGATGAGCAGGGACGTGCCTGTAATAAACCATGCTGCTGGATTATTTTTCGGACTTCACGCACGGGATATGGAATCAACTGTCAAATCGTTGTTTACAAAGTTCTACTGATTAGATTACATTCAACATTGCACCGTAGCCTACATGTAACCTACGTCAAAATGCTGTTAAGTTAGGCCTTAGAGTACTGTACAGTCTCATGTGTAATCTGGATCTATGTACACGTGGCATTCCCAGCCAATATGGGTAAATGAAGGTGAGCTGCACTAGCAGTCAATCCTTCGATAGCTCAGTTGGTAGAGCGGAGGACTGTAGGAGAAATGTAGTCTGCATGGCAGGAATCCTTAGGTCGCTGGTTCAAATCCGGCTCGAAGGAGGACTTGGTTTTGTGATGGTTGTGCCCACTGAAAAAAGTTGTCTTTGTCAGTAATTACAGCAGGTTTTGTCTACTCCTCAAAAGAGTTCCCTGACCGGGAATCGAACCCGGGCCGCGGCGGTGAGAGCGCCGAATCCTAACCACTAGACTACCAGGGACTGAACTTCTAGGTGGGTCTGGCCTTTGACGGGGGCTTTTACTCTTGCTGGTGTGCCGCGCTCTCCTCCCAGTGGATCGAAGAGCGTTTCCTGAACTTCTTCCCCTTGTGCTGTGGTAGCAATTGCCCAATAGCACCAGATTTTCTGTGGACTTCCTGGGATGTTACAGTATGATGACTAGTGACAAATCTGGCCAAATTTCAGGACAGAACTAGACAGATGAATCAGATGTAGGCTACAGCCATGAAGCATGTTTACACATCTTCTGTTAACGTCCTGCCCATAGAAATGTACTGATATCAGATGAGCAGGGACGTGCCTGTAATAAACCATGCTGCTGGATTATTTTTCGGACTTCACGCACGGGATATGGAATCAACTGTCAAATCGTTGTTTACAAAGTTCTACTGATTAGATTACATTCAACATTGCACCGTAGCCTACATGTAACCTACGTCAAAATGCTGTTAAGTTAGGCCTTAGAGTACTGTACAGTCTCATGTGTAATCTGGATCTATGTACACGTGGCATTCCCAGCCAATATGGGTAAATGAAGGTGAGCTGCACTAGCAGTCAATCCTTCGATAGCTCAGTTGGTAGAGCGGAGGACTGTAGGAGAAATGTAGTCTGCATGGCAGGAATCCTTAGGTCGCTGGTTCAAATCCGGCTCGAAGGAGGACTTGGTTTTGTGATGGTTGTGCCCACTGAAAAAAGTTGTCTTTGTCAGTAATTACAGCAGGTTTTGTCTACTCCTCAAAAGAGTTCCCTGACCGGGAATCGAACCCGGGCCGCGGCGGTGAGAGCGCCGAATCCTAACCACTAGACTACCAGGGACTGAACTTCTAGGTGGGTCTGGCCTTTGACGGGGGCTTTTACTCTTGCTGGTGTGCCGCGCTCTCCTCCCAGTGGATCGAAGAGCGTTTCCTGAACTTCTTCCCCTTGTGCTGTGGTAGCAATTGCCCAATAGCACCAGATTTTCTGTGGACTTCCTGGGATGTTACAGTATGATGACTAGTGACAAATCTGGCCAAATTTCAGGACAGAACTAGACAGATGAATCAGATGTAGGCTACAGCCATGAAGCATGTTTACACATCTTCTGTTAACGTCCTGCCCATAGAAATGTACTGATATCAGATGAGCAGGGACGTGCCTGTAATAAACCATGCTGCTGGATTATTTTTCGGACTTCACGCACGGGATATGGAATCAACTGTCAAATCGTTGTTTACAAAGTTCTACTGATTAGATTACATTCAACATTGCACCGTAGCCTACAAGTAACCTACGTCAAAATGCTGTTAAGTTAGGCCTTAGAGTACTGTACAGTCTCATGTGTAATCTGGATCTATGTACACGTGGCATTCCCAGCCAATATGGGTAAATGAAGGTGAGCTGCACTAGCAGTCAATCCTTCGATAGCTCAGTTGGTAGAGCGGAGGACTGTAGGGGAAATGTAGTCTGCATGGCAGGAATCCTTAGGTCGCTGGTTCAAATCCGGCTCGAAGGAGGACTTGGTTTTGTGATGGTTGTGCCCACTGAAAAAAGTTGTGTTTGTCAGTAATTACAGCAGGTTTTGTCTACTCCTCAAAAGAGTTCCCTGACCGGGAATCGAACCCGGGCCGCGGCGGTGAGAGCGCCGAATCCTAACCACTAGACTACCAGGGACTGAACTTCTAGGTGGGTCTGGCCTTTGACGGGGGCTTTTACTCTTGCTGGTGTGCCGCGCTCTCCTCCCAGTGGATCGAAGAGCGTTTCCTGAACTTCTTCCCCTTGTGCTGTGGTAGCAATTGCCCAATAGCACCAGATTTTCTGTGGACTTCCTGGGATGTTACAGTATGATGACTAGTGACAAATCTGGCCAAATTTCAGGACAGAACTAGACAGATGAATCAGATGTAGGCTACAGCCATGAAGCATGTTTACACATCTTCTGTTAACGTCCTGCCCATAGAAATGTACTGATATCAGATGAGCAGGGACGTGCCTGTAATAAACCATGCTGCTGGATTATTTTTCGGACTTCACGCACGGGATATGGAATCAACTGTCAAATCGTTGTTTACAAAGTTCTACTGATTAGATTACATTCAACATTGCACCGTAGCCTACATGTAACCTACGTCAAAATGCTGTTAAGTTAGGCCTTAGAGTACTGTACAGTCTCATGTGTAATCTGGATCTATGTACACGTGGCATTCCCAGCCAATATGGGTAAATGAAGGTGAGCTGCACTAGCAGTCAATCCTTCGATAGCTCAGTTGGTAGAGCGGAGGACTGTAGGAGAAATGTAGTCTGCATGGCAGGAATCCTTAGGTCGCTGGTTCAAATCCGGCTCGAAGGAGGACTTGGTTTTGTGATGGTTGTGCCCACTGAAAAAAGTTGTCTTTGTCAGTAATTACAGCAGGTTTTGTCTACTCCTCAAAAGAGTTCCCTGACCGGGAATCGAACCCGGGCCGCGGCGGTGAGAGCGCCGAATCCTAACCACTAGACTACCAGGGACTGAACTTCTAGGTGGGTCTGGCCTTTGACGGGGGCTTTTACTCTTGCTGGTGTGCCGCGCTCTCCTCCCAGTGGATCGAAGAGCGTTTCCTGAACTTCTTCCCCTTGTGCTGTGGTAGCAATTGCCCAATAGCACCAGATTTTCTGTGGACTTCCTGGGATGTTACAGTATGATGACTAGTGACAAATCTGGCCAAATTTCAGGACAGAACTAGACAGATGAATCAGATGTAGGCTACAGCCATGAAGCATGTTTACACATCTTCTGTTAACGTCCTGCCCATAGAAATGTACTGATATCAGATGAGCAGGGACGTGCCTGTAATAAACCATGCTGCTGGATTATTTTTCGGACTTCACGCACGGGATATGGAATCAACTGTCAAATCGTTGTTTACAAAGTTCTACTGATTAGATTACATTCAACATTGCACCGTAGCCTACATGTAACCTACGTCAAAATGCTGTTAAGTTAGGCCTTAGAGTACTGTACAGTCTCATGTGTAATCTGGATCTATGTACACGTGGCATTCCCAGCCAATATGGGTAAATGAAGGTGAGCTGCACTAGCAGTCAATCCTTCGATAGCTCAGTTGGTAGAGCGGAGGACTGTAGGAGAAATGTAGTCTGCATGGCAGGAATCCTTAGGTCGCTGGTTCAAATCCGGCTCGAAGGAGGACTTGGTTTTGTGATGGTTGTGCCCACTGAAAAAAGTTGTCTTTGTCAGTAATTACAGCAGGTTTTGTCTACTCCTCAAAAGAGTTCCCTGACCGGGAATCGAACCCGGGCCGCGGCGGTGAGAGCGCCGAATCCTAACCACTAGACTACCAGGGACTGAACTTCTAGGTGGGTCTGGCCTTTGACGGGGGCTTTTACTCTTGCTGGTGTGCCGCGCTCTCCTCCCAGTGGATCGAAGAGCGTTTCCTGAACTTCTTCCCCTTGTGCTGTGGTAGCAATTGCCCAATAGCACCAGATTTTCTGTGGACTTCCTGGGATGTTACAGTATGATGACTAGTGACAAATCTGGCCAAATTTCAGGACAGAACTAGACAGATGAATCAGATGTAGGCTACAGCCATGAAGCATGTTTACACATCTTCTGTTAACGTCCTGCCCATAGAAATGTACTGATATCAGATGAGCAGGGACGTGCCTGTAATAAACCATGCTGCTGGATTATTTTTCGGACTTCACGCACGGGATATGGAATCAACTGTCAAATCGTTGTTTACAAAGTTCTACTGATTAGATTACATTCAACATTGCACCGTAGCCTACAAGTAACCTACGTCAAAATGCTGTTAAGTTAGGCCTTAGAGTACTGTACAGTCTCATGTGTAATCTGGATCTATGTACACGTGGCATTCCCAGCCAATATGGGTAAATGAAGGTGAGCTGCACTAGCAGTCAATCCTTCGATAGCTCAGTTGGTAGAGCGGAGGACTGTAGGGGAAATGTAGTCTGCATGGCAGGAATCCTTAGGTCGCTGGTTCAAATCCGGCTCGAAGGAGGACTTGGTTTTGTGATGGTTGTGCCCACTGAAAAAAGTTGTGTTTGTCAGTAATTACAGCAGGTTTTGTCTACTCCTCAAAAGAGTTCCCTGACCGGGAATCGAACCCGGGCCGCGGCGGTGAGAGCACCGAATCCTAACCACTAGACTACCAGGGACTGAACTTCTAGGTGGGCCTGGCCTTTGACGGGGGCTTTTACTCTTGCTGGTGTGCCGCGCTCTCCTCCCAGTGGATCGAAGAGCGTTTCCTGAACTTCTTCCCCTTGTGCTGTGGTAGCAATTGCCCAATAGCACCAGATTTTCTGTGGACTTCCTGGGATGTTACAGTATGATGACTAGTGACAAATCTGGCCAAATTTCAGGACAGAACTAGACAGATGAATCAGATGTAGGCTACAGCCATGAAGCATGTTTACACATCTTCTGTTAACGTCCTGCCCATAGAAATGTACTGATATCAGATGAGCAGGGACGTGCCTGTAATAAACCATGCTGCTGGATTATTTTTCGGACTTCACGCACGGGATATGGAATCAACTGTCAAATCGTTGTTTACAAAGTTCTACTGATTAGATTACATTCAACATTGCACCGTAGCCTACAAGTAACCTACGTCAAAATGCTGTTAAGTTAGGCCTTAGAGTACTGTACAGTCTCATGTGTAATCTGGATCTATGTACACGTGGCATTCCCAGCCAATATGGGTAAATGAAGGTGAGCGGCACTAGCAGTCAATCCTTCGATAGCTCAGTTGGTAGAGCGGAGGACTGTAGGGGAAATGTAGTCTGCATGGCAGGAATCCTTAGGTCGCTGGTTCAAATCCGGCTCGAAGGAGGACTTGGTTTTGTGATGGTTGTGCCCACTGAAAAAAGTTGTGTTTGTCAGTAATTACAGCAGGTTTTGTCTACTCCTCAAAAGAGTTCCCTGACCGGGAATCGAACCCGGGCCGTGGCGGTGAGAGCGCCGAATCCTAACCACTAGACTACCAGGGACTGAACTTCTAGGTGGGTCTGGCCTTTGACGGGGGCTTTTACTCTTGCTGGTGTGCCGCGCTCTCCTCCCAGTGGATCGAAGAGCGTTTCCTGAACTTCTTCCCCTTGTGCTGTGGTAGCAATTGCCCAATAGCACCAGATTTTCTGTGGACTTCCTGGGATGTTACAGTATGATGACTAGTGACAAATCTGGCCAAATTTCAGGACAGAACTAGACAGATGAATCAGATGTAGGCTACAGCCATGAAGCATGTTTACACATCTTCTGTTAACGTCCTGCCCATAGAAATGTACTGATATCAGATGAGCAGGGACGTGCCTGTAATAAACCATGCTGCTGGATTATTTTTCGGACTTCACGCACGGGATATGGAATCAACTGTCAAATCGTTGTTTACAAAGTTCTACTGATTAGATTACATTCAACATTGCACCGTAGCCTACATGTAACCTACGTCAAAATGCTGTTAAGTTAGGCCTTAGAGTACTGTACAGTCTCATGTGTAATCTGGATCTATGTACACGTGGCATTCCCAGCCAATATGGGTAAATGAAGGTGAGCTGCACTAGCAGTCAATCCTTCGATAGCTCAGTTGGTAGAGCGGAGGACTGTAGGAGAAATGTAGTCTGCATGGCAGGAATCCTTAGGTCGCTGGTTCAAATCCGGCTCGAAGGAGGACTTGGTTTTGTGATGGTTGTGCCCACTGAAAAAAGTTGTCTTTGTCAGTAATTACAGCAGGTTTTGTCTACTCCTCAAAAGAGTTCCCTGACCGGGAATCGAACCCGGGCCGCGGCGGTGAGAGCGCCGAATCCTAACCACTAGACTACCAGGGACTGAACTTCTAGGTGGGTCTGGCCTTTGACGGGGGCTTTTACTCTTGCTGGTGTGCCGCGCTCTCCTCCCAGTGGATCGAAGAGCGTTTCCTGAACTTCTTCCCCTTGTGCTGTGGTAGCAATTGCCCAATAGCACCAGATTTTCTGTGGACTTCCTGGGATGTTACAGTATGATGACTAGTGACAAATCTGGCCAAATTTCAGGACAGAACTAGACAGATGAATCAGATGTAGGCTACAGCCATGAAGCATGTTTACACATCTTCTGTTAACGTCCTGCCCATAGAAATGTACTGATATCAGATGAGCAGGGACGTGCCTGTAATAAACCATGCTGCTGGATTATTTTTCGGACTTCACGCACGGGATATGGAATCAACTGTCAAATCGTTGTTTACAAAGTTCTACTGATTAGATTACATTCAACATTGCACCGTAGCCTACAAGTAACCTACGTCAAAATGCTGTTAAGTTAGGCCTTAGAGTACTGTACAGTCTCATGTGTAATCTGGATCTATGTACACGTGGCATTCCCAGCCAATATGGGTAAATGAAGGTGAGCTGCACTAGCAGTCAATCCTTCGATAGCTCAGTTGGTAGAGTGGAGGACTGTAGGGGAAATGTAGTCTGCATGGCAGGAATCCTTAGGTCGCTGGTTCAAATCCGGCTCGAAGGAGGACTTGGTTTTGTGATGGTTGTGCCCACTGAAAAAAGTTGTGTTTGTCAGTAATTACAGCAGGTTTTGTCTACTCCTCAAAAGAGTTCCCTGACCGGGAATCGAACCCGGGCCGCGGCGGTGAGAGCACCGAATCCTAACCACTAGACTACCAGGGACTGAACTTCTAGGTGGGCCTGGCCTTTGACGGGGGCTTTTACTCTTGCTGGTGTGCCGCGCTCTCCTCCCAGTGGATCGAAGAGCGTTTCCTGAACTTCTTCCCCTTGTGCTGTGGTAGCAATTGCCCAATAGCACCAGATTTTCTGTGGACTTCCTGGGATGTTACAGTATGATGACTAGTGACAAATCTGGCCAAATTTCAGGACAGAACTAGACAGATGAATCAGATGTAGGCTACAGCCATGAAGCATGTTTACACATCTTCTGTTAACGTCCTGCCCATAGAAATGTACTGATATCAGATGAGCAGGGACGTGCCTGTAATAAACCATGCTGCTGGATTATTTTTCGGACTTCACGCACGGGATATGGAATCAACTGTCAAATCGTTGTTTACAAAGTTCTACTGATTAGATTACATTCAACATTGCACCGTAGCCTACAAGTAACCTACGTCAAAATGCTGTTAAGTTAGGCCTTAGAGTACTGTACAGTCTCATGTGTAATCTGGATCTATGTACACGTGGCATTCCCAGCCAATATGGGTAAATGAAGGTGAGCGGCACTAGCAGTCAATCCTTCGATAGCTCAGTTGGTAGAGCGGAGGACTGTAGGGGAAATGTAGTCTGCATGGCAGGAATCCTTAGGTCGCTGGTTCAAATCCGGCTCGAAGGAGGACTTGGTTTTGTGATGGTTGTGCCCACTGAAAAAAGTTGTGTTTGTCAGTAATTACAGCAGGTTTTGTCTACTCCTCAAAAGAGTTCCCTGACCGGGAATCGAACCCGGGCCGTGGCGGTGAGAGCGCCGAATCCTAACCACTAGACTACCAGGGACTGAACTTCTAGGTGGGTCTGGCCTTTGACGGGGGCTTTTACTCTTGCTGGTGTGCCGCGCTCTCCTCCCAGTGGATCGAAGAGCGTTTCCTGAACTTCTTCCCCTTGTGCTGTGGTAGCAATTGCCCAATAGCACCAGATTTTCTGTGGACTTCCTGGGATGTTACAGTATGATGACTAGTGACAAATCTGGCCAAATTTCAGGACAGAACTAGACAGATGAATCAGATGTAGGCTACAGCCATGAAGCATGTTTACACATCTTCTGTTAACGTCCTGCCCATAGAAATGTACTGATATCAGATGAGCAGGGACGTGCCTGTAATAAACCATGCTGCTGGATTATTTTTCGGACTTCACGCACGGGATATGGAATCAACTGTCAAATCGTTGTTTACAAAGTTCTACTGATTAGATTACATTCAACATTGCACCGTAGCCTACATGTAACCTACGTCAAAATGCTGTTAAGTTAGGCCTTAGAGTACTGTACAGTCTCATGTGTAATCTGGATCTATGTACACGTGGCATTCCCAGCCAATATGGGTAAATGAAGGTGAGCTGCACTAGCAGTCAATCCTTCGATAGCTCAGTTGGTAGAGCGGAGGACTGTAGGAGAAATGTAGTCTGCATGGCAGGAATCCTTAGGTCGCTGGTTCAAATCCGGCTCGAAGGAGGACTTGGTTTTGTGATGGTTGTGCCCACTGAAAAAAGTTGTCTTTGTCAGTAATTACAGCAGGTTTTGTCTACTCCTCAAAAGAGTTCCCTGACCGGGAATCGAACCCGGGCCGCGGCGGTGAGAGCGCCGAATCCTAACCACTAGACTACCAGGGACTGAACTTCTAGGTGGGTCTGGCCTTTGACGGGAGCTTTTACTCTTGCTGGTGTGCCGCGCTCTCCTCCCAGTGGATCGAAGAGCGTTTCCTGAACTTCTTCCCCTTGTGCTGTGGTAGCAATTGCCCAATAGCACCAGATTTTCTGTGGACTTCCTGGGATGTTACAGTATGATGACTAGTGACAAATCTGGCCAAATTTCAGGACAGAACTAGACAGATGAATCAGATGTAGGCTACAGCCATGAAGCATGTTTACACATCTTCTGTTAACGTCCTGCCCATAGAAATGTACTGATATCAGATGAGCAGGGACGTGCCTGTAATAAACCATGCTGCTGGATTATTTTTCGGACTTCACGCACGGGATATGGAATCAACTGTCAAATCGTTGTTTACAAAGTTCTACTGATTAGATTACATTCAACATTGCACCGTAGCCTACAAGTAACCTACGTCAAAATGCTGTTAAGTTAGGCCTTAGAGTACTGTACAGTCTCATGTGTAATCTGGATCTATGTACACGTGGCATTCCCAGCCAATATGGGTAAATGAAGGTGAGCGGCACTAGCAGTCAATCCTTCGATAGCTCAGTTGGTAGAGCGGAGGACTGTAGGGGAAATGTAGTCTGCATGGCAGGAATCCTTAGGTCGCTGGTTCAAATCCGGCTCGAAGGAGGACTTGGTTTTGTGATGGTTGTGCCCACTGAAAAAAGTTGTGTTTGTCAGTAATTACAGCAGGTTTTGTCTACTCCTCAAAAGAGTTCCCTGACCGGGAATCGAACCCGGGCCGTGGCGGTGAGAGCGCCGAATCCTAACCACTAGACTACCAGGGACTGAACTTCTAGGTGGGTCTGGCCTTTGACGGGGGCTTTTACTCTTGCTGGTGTGCCGCGCTCTCCTCCCAGTGGATCGAAGAGCGTTTCCTGAACTTCTTCCCCTTGTGCTGTGGTAGCAATTGCCCAATAGCACCAGATTTTCTGTGGACTTCCTGGGATGTTACAGTATGATGACTAGTGACAAATCTGGCCAAATTTCAGGACAGAACTAGACAGATGAATCAGATGTAGGCTACAGCCATGAAGCATGTTTACACATCTTCTGTTAACGTCCTGCCCATAGAAATGTACTGATATCAGATGAGCAGGGACGTGCCTGTAATAAACCATGCTGCTGGATTATTTTTCGGTCTTCACGCACGGGATATGGAATCAACTGTCAAATCGTTGTTTACAAAGTTCTACTGATTAGATTACATTCAACATTGCACCGTAGCCTACATGTAACCTACGTCAAAATGCTGTTAAGTTAGGCCTTAGAGTACTGTACAGTCTCATGTGTAATCTGGATCTATGTACACGTGGCATTCCCAGCCAATATGGGTAAATGAAGGTGAGCTGCACTAGCAGTCAATCCTTCGATAGCTCAGTTGGTAGAGCGGAGGACTGTAGGAGAAATGTAGTCTGCATGGCAGGAATCCTTAGGTCGCTGGTTCAAATCCGGCTCGAAGGAGGACTTGGTTTTGTGATGGTTGTGCCCACTGAAAAAAGTTGTGTTTGTCAGTAATTACAGCAGGTTTTGTCTACTCCTCAAAAGAGTTCCCTGACCGGGAATCGAACCCGGGCCGCGGCGGTGAGAGCGCCGAATCCTAACCACTAGACTACCAGGGACTGAACTTCTAGGTGGGTCTGGCCTTTGACGGGGGCTTTTACTCTTGCTGGTGTGCCGCGCTCTCCTCCCAGTGGATCGAAGAGCGTTTCCTGAACTTCTTCCCCTTGTGCTGTGGTAGCAATTGCCCAATAGCACCAGATTTTCTGTGGACTTCCTGGGATGTTACAGTATGATGACTAGTGACAAATCTGGCCAAATTTCAGGACAGAACTAGACAGATGAATCAGATGTAGGCTACAGCCATGAAGCATGTTTACACATCTTCTGTTAACGTCCTGCCCATAGAAATGTACTGATATCAGATGAGCAGGGACGTGCCTGTAATAAACCATGCTGCTGGATTATTTTTCGGACTTCACGCACGGGATATGGAATCAACTGTCAAATTGTTGTTTACAAAGTTCTACTGATTAGATTACATTCAACATTGCACCGTAGCCTAAAAGTAACCTACGTCAAAATGCTGTTAAGTTAGGCCTTAGAGTACTGTACAGTCTCATGTGTAATCTGGATCTATGTACACGTGGCATTCCCAGCCAATATGGGTAAATGAAGGTGAGCTGCACTAGCAGTCAATCCTTCGATAGCTCAGTTGGTAGAGCGGAGGACTGTAGGGGAAATGTAGTCTGCATGGCAGGAATCCTTAGGTCGCTGGTTCAAATCCGGCTCGAAGGAGGACTTGGTTTTGTGATGGTTGTGCCCACTGAAAAAAGTTGTGTTTGTCAGTAATTACAGCAGGTTTTGTCTACTCCTCAAAAGAGTTCCCTGACCGGGAATCGAACCCGGGCCGCGGCGGTGAGAGCGCCGAATCCTAACCACTAGACTACCAGGGACTGAACTTCTAGGTGGGTCTGGCCTTTGACGGGGGCTTTTACTCTTGCTGGTGTGCCGCGCTCTCCTCCCAGTGGATCGAAGAGCGTTTCCTGAACTTCTTCCCCTTGTGCTGTGGTAGCAATTGCCCAATAGCACCAGATTTTCTGTGGACTTCCTGGGATGTTACATTATGATGACTAGTGACAAATCTGGCCAAATTTCAGGACAGAACTAGACAGATGAATCAGATGTAGGCTACAGCCATGAAGCATGTTTACACATCTGTTAACGTCCTGCCCATAGAAATGTACTGATATCAGATGAGCAGGGACGTGCCTGTAATAAACCATGCTGCTGGATTATTTTTCGGACTTCACGCACGGGATATGGAATCAACTGTCAAATCGTTGTTTACAAAGTTCTACTGATTAGATTACATTCAACATTGCACCGTAGCCTACAAGTAACCTACGTCAAAATGCTGTTAAGTTAGGCCTTAGAGTACTGTACAGTCTCATGTGTAATCTGGATCTATGTACACGTGGCATTCCCAGCCAATATGGGTAAATGAAGGTGAGCGGCACTAGCAGTCAATCCTTCGATAGCTCAGTTGGTAGAGCGGAGGACTGTAGGGGAAATGTAGTCTGCATGGCAGGAATCCTTAGGTCGCTGGTTCAAATCCGGCTCGAAGGAGGACTTGGTTTTGTGATGGTTGTGCCCACTGAAAAAAGTTGTGTTTTTCAGTAATTACAGCAGGTTTTGTCTACTCCTCAAAAGAGTTCCCTGACCGGGAATCGAACCCGGGCCGTGGCGGTGAGAGCGCCGAATCCTAACCACTAGACTACCAGGGACTGAACTTCTAGGTGGGTCTGGCCTTTGACGGGGGCTTTTACTCTTGCTGGTGTGCCGCGCTCTCCTCCCAGTGGATCGAAGAGCGTTTCCTGAACTTCTTCCCCTTGTGCTGTGGTAGCAATTGCCCAATAGCACCAGATTTTCTGTGGACTTCCTGGGATGTTACAGTATGATGACTAGTGACAAATCTGGCCAAATTTCAGGACAGAACTAGACAGATGAATCAGATGTAGGCTACAGCCATGAAGCATGTTTACACATCTTCTGTTAACGTCCTGCCCATAGAAATGTACTGATATCAGATGAGCAGGGACGTGCCTGTAATAAACCATGCTGCTGGATTATTTTTCGGACTTCACGCACGGGATATGGAATCAACTGTCAAATCGTTGTTTACAAAGTTCTACTGATTAGATTACATTCAACATTGCACCGTAGCCTACATGTAACCTACGTCAAAATGCTGTTAAGTTAGGCCTTAGAGTACTGTACAGTCTCATGTGTAATCTGGATCTATGTACACGTGGCATTCCCAGCCAATATGGGTAAATGAAGGTGAGCTGCACTAGCAGTCAATCCTTCGATAGCTCAGTTGGTAGAGCGGAGGACTGTAGGAGAAATGTCGTCTGCATGGCAGGAATCTTTAGGTCGCTGGTTCAAATCCGGCTCGAAGGAGGACTTGGTTTTGTGATGGTTGTGCCCACTGAAAAAAGTTGTGTTTGTCAGTAATTACAGCAGGTTTTGTCTACTCCTCAAAAGAGTTCCCTGACCGGGAATCGAACCCGGGCTGCGGCGGTGAGAGCGCCGAATCCTAACCACTAGACTACCAGGGACTGAACTTCTAGGTGGGTCTGGCCTTTGACGGGGGCTTTTACTCTTGCTGGTGTGCCGCGCTCTCCTCCCAGTGGATCGAAGAGCGTTTCCTGAACTTCTTCCCCTTGTGCTGTGGTAGCAATTGCCCAATAGCACCAGATTTTCTGTGGACTTCCTGGGATGTTACAGTATGATGACTAGTGACAAATCTGGCCAAATTTCAGGACAGAACTAGACAGATGAATCAGATGTAGGCTACAGCCATGAAGCATGTTTACACATCTTCTGTTAACGTCCTGCCCATAGAAATGTACTGATATCAGATGAGCAGGGACGTGCCTGTAATAAACCATGCTGCTGGATTATTTTTCGGACTTCACGCACGGGATATGGAATCAACTGTCAAATTGTTGTTTACAAAGTTCTACTGATTAGATTACATTCAACATTGCACCGTAGCCTACAAGTAACCTACGTCAAAATGCTGTTAAGTTAGGCCTTAGAGTACTGTACAGTCTCATGTGTAATCTGGATCTATGTACACGTGGCATTCCCAGCCAATATGGGTAAATGAAGGTGAGCTGCACTAGCAGTCAATCCTTCGATAGCTCAGTTGGTAGAGCGGAGGACTGTAGGGGAAATGTAGTCTGCATGGCAGAAATCCTTAGGTCGCTAGTTCAAATCCGGCTCGAAGGAGGACTTGGTTTTGTGATGGTTGTGCCCACTGAAAAAAGTTGTGTTTGTCAGTAATTACAGCAGGTTTTGTCTACTCCTCAAAAGAGTTCCCTGACCGGGAATCGAACCCGGGCCGCGGCGGTGAGAGCGCCGAATCCTAACCACTAGACTACCAGGGACTGAACTTCTAGGTGGGTCTGGCCTTTGACGGGGGCTTTTACTCTTGCTGGTGTGCCGCGCTCTCCTCCCAGTGGATCGAAGAGCGTTTCCTGAACTTCTTCCCCTTGTGCTGTGGTAGCAATTGCCCAATAGCACCAGATTTTCTGTGGACTTCCTGGGATGTTACAGTATGATGACTAGTGACAAATCTGGCCAAATTTCAGGACAGAACTAGACAGATGAATCAGATGTAGGCTACAGCCATGAAGCATGTTTACACATCTTCTGTTAACGTCCTGCCCATAGAAATGTACTGATATCAGATGAGCAGGGACGTGCCTGTAATAAACCATGCTGCTGGATTATTTTTCGGACTTCACGCACGGGATATGGAATCAACTGTCAAATCGTTGTTTACAAAGTTCTACTGATTAGATTACATTCAACATTGCACCGTAGCCTACATGTAACCTACGTCAAAATGCTGTTAAGTTAGGCCTTAGAGTACTGTACAGTCTCATGTGTAATCTGGATCTATGTACACGTGGCATTCCCAGCCAATATGGGTAAATGAAGGTGAGCTGCACTAGCAGTCAATCCTTCGATAGCTCAGTTGGTAGAGCGGAGGACTGTAGGAGAAATGTAGTCTGCATGGCAGGAATCCTTAGGTCGCTGGTTCAAATCCGGCTCGAAGGAGGACTTGGTTTTGTGATGGTTGTGCCCACTGAAAAAAGTTGTGTTTGTCAGTAATTACAGCAGGTTTTGTCTACTCCTCAAAAGAGTTCCCTGACCGGGAATCGAACCCGGGCCGCGGCGGTGAGAGCGCCGAATCCTAACCACTAGACTACCAGGGACTGAACTTCTAGGTGGGTCTGGCCTTTGACGGGGGCTTTTACTCTTGCTGGTGTGCCGCGCTCTCCTCCCAGTGGATCGAAGAGCGTTTCCTGAACTTCTTCCCCTTGTGCTGTGGTAGCAATTGCCCAATAGCACCAGATTTTCTGTGGACTTCCTGGGATGTTACAGTATGATGACTAGTGACAAATCTGGCCAAATTTCAGGACAGAACTAGACAGATGAATCAGATGTAGGCTACAGCCATGAAGCATGTTTACACATCTTCTGTTAACGTCCTGCCCATAGAAATGTACTGATATCAGATGAGCAGGGACGTGCCTGTAATAAACCATGCTGCTGGATTATTTTTCGGACTTCACGCACGGGATATGGAATCAACTGTCAAATCGTTGTTTACAAAGTTCTACTGATTAGATTACATTCAACATTGCACCGTAGCCTACATGTAACCTACGTCAAAATGCTGTTAAGTTAGGCCTTAGAGTACTGTACAGTCTCATGTGTAATCTGGATCTATGTACACGTGGCATTCCCAGCCAATATGGGTAAATGAAGGTGAGCTGCACTAGCAGTCAATCCTTCGATAGCTCAGTTGGTAGAGCGGAGGACTGTAGGAGAAATGTCGTCTGCATGGCAGGAATCTTTAGGTCGCTGGTTCAAATCCGGCTCGAAGGAGGACTTGGTTTTGTGATGGTTGTGCCCACTGAAAAAAGTTGTGTTTGTCAGTAATTACAGCAGGTTTTGTCTACTCCTCAAAAGAGTTCCCTGACCGGGAATCGAACCCGGGCTGCGGCGGTGAGAGCGCCGAATCCTAACCACTAGACTACCAGGGACTGAACTTCTAGGTGGGTCTGGCCTTTGACGGGGGCTTTTACTCTTGCTGGTGTGCCGCGCTCTCCTCCCAGTGGATCGAAGAGCGTTTCCTGAACTTCTTCCCCTTGTGCTGTGGTAGCAATTGCCCAATAGCACCAGATTTTCTGTGGACTTCCTGGGATGTTACAGTATGATGACTAGTGACAAATCTGGCCAAATTTCAGGACAGAACTAGACAGATGAATCAGATGTAGGCTACAGCCATGAAGCATGTTTACACATCTTCTGTTAACGTCCTGCCCATAGAAATGTACTGATATCAGATGAGCAGGGACGTGCCTGTAATAAACCATGCTGCTGGATTATTTTTCGGACTTCACGCACGGGATATGGAATCAACTGTCAAATTGTTGTTTACAAAGTTCTACTGATTAGATTACATTCAACATTGCACCGTAGCCTACAAGTAACCTACGTCAAAATGCTGTTAAGTTAGGCCTTAGAGTACTGTACAGTCTCATGTGTAATCTGGATCTATGTACACGTGGCATTCCCAGCCAATATGGGTAAATGAAGGTGAGCTGCACTAGCAGTCAATCCTTCGATAGCTCAGTTGGTAGAGCGGAGGACTGTAGGGGAAATGTAGTCTGCATGGCAGAAATCCTTAGGTCGCTGGTTCAAATCCGGCTCGAAGGAGGACTTGGTTTTGTGATGGTTGTGCCCACTGAAAAAAGTTGTGTTTGTCAGTAATTACAGCAGGTTTTGTCTACTCCTCAAAAGAGTTCCCTGACCGGGAATCGAACCCGGGCCGCGGCGGTGAGAGCGCCGAATCCTAACCACTAGACTACCAGGGACTGAACTTCTAGGTGGGTCTGGCCTTTGACGGGGGCTTTTACTCTTGCTGGTGTGCCGCGCTCTCCTCCCAGTGGATCGAAGAGCGTTTCCTGAACTTCTTCCCCTTGTGCTGTGGTAGCAATTGCCCAATAGCACCAGATTTTCTGTGGACTTCCTGGGATGTTACAGTATGATGACTAGTGACAAATCTGGCCAAATTTCAGGACAGAACTAGACAGATGAATCAGATGTAGGCTACAGCCATGAAGCATGTTTACACATCTTCTGTTAACGTCCTGCCCATAGAAATGTACTGATATCAGATGAGCAGGGACGTGCCTGTAATAAACCATGCTGCTGGATTATTTTTCGGACTTCACGCACGGGATATGGAATCAACTGTCAAATCGTTGTTTACAAAGTTCTACTGATTAGATTACATTCAACATTGCACCGTAGCCTACAAGTAACCTACGTCAAAATGCTGTTAAGTTAGGCCTTAGAGTACTGTACAGTCTCATGTGTAATCTGGATCTATGTACACGTGGCATTCCCAGCCAATATGGGTAAATGAAGGTGAGCTGCACTAGCAGTCAATCCTTCGATAGCTCAGTTGGTAGAGCGGAGGACTGTAGGAGAAATGTAGTCTGCATGGCAGGAATCCTTAGGTCGCTGGTTCAAATCCGGCTCGAAGGAGGACTTGGTTTTGTGATGGTTGTGCCCACTGAAAAAAGTTGTGTTTGTCAGTAATTACAGCAGGTTTTGTCTACTCCTCAAAAGAGTTCCCTGACCGGGAATCGAACCCGGGCCGCGGCGGTGAGAGCGCCGAATCCTAACCACTAGACTACCAGGGACTGAACTTCTAGGTGGGTCTGGCCTTTGACGGGGGCTTTTACTCTTGCTGGTGTGCCGCGCTCTCCTCCCAGTGGATCGAAGAGCGTTTCCTGAACTTCTTCCCCTTGTGCTGTGGTAGCAATTGCCCAATAGCACCAGATTTTCTGTGGACTTCCTGGGATGTTACAGTATGATGACTAGTGACAAATCTGGCCAAATTTCAGGACAGAACTAGACAGATGAATCAGATGTAGGCTACAGCCATGAAGCATGTTTACACATCTTCTGTTAACGTCCTGCCCATAGAAATGTACTGATATCAGATGAGCAGGGACGTGCCTGTAATAAACCATGCTGCTGGATTATTTTTCGGACTTCACGCACGGGATATGGAATCAACTGTCAAATTGTTGTTTACAAAGTTCTACTGATTAGATTACATTCAACATTGCACCGTAGCCTACAAGTAACCTACGTCAAAATGCTGTTAAGTTAGGCCTTAGAGTACTGTACAGTCTCATGTGTAATCTGGATCTATGTACACGTGGCATTCCCAGCCAATATGGGTAAATGAAGGTGAGCTGCACTAGCAGTCAATCCTTCGATAGCTCAGTTGGTAGAGCGGAGGACTGTAGGGGAAATGTAGTCTGCATGGCAGGAATCCTTAGGTCGCTGGTTCAAATCCGGCTCGAAGGAGGACTTGGTTTTGTGATGGTTGTGCCCACTGAAAAAAGTTGTGTTTGTCAGTAATTACAGCAGGTTTTGTCTACTCCTCAAAAGAGTTCCCTGACCGGGAATCGAACCCGGGCTGCGGCGGTGAGAGCGCCGAATCCTAACCACTAGACTACCAGGGACTGAACTTCTAGGTGGGTCTGGCCTTTGACGGGGGCTTTTACTCTTGCTGGTGTGCCGCGCTCTCCTCCCAGTGGATCGAAGAGCGTTTCCTGAACTTCTTCCCCTTGTGCTGTGGTAGCAATTGCCCAATAGCACCAGATTTTCTGTGGACTTCCTGGGATGTTACAGTATGATGACTAGTGACAAATCTGGCCAAATTTCAGGACAGAACTAGACAGATGAATCAGATGTAGGCTACAGCCATGAAGCATGTTTACACATCTTCTGTTAACGTCCTGCCCATAGAAATGTACTGATATCAGATGAGCAGGGACGTGCCTGTAATAAACCATGCTGCTGGATTATTTTTCGGACTTCACGCACGGGATATGGAATCAACTGTCAAATCGTTGTTTACAAAGTTCTACTGATTAGATTACATTCAACATTGCACCGTAGCCTACATGTAACCTACGTCAAAATGCTGTTAAGTTAGGCCTTAGAGTACTGTACAGTCTCATGTGTAATCTGGATCTATGTACACGTGGCATTCCCAGCCAATATGGGTAAATGAAGGTGAGCTGCACTAGCAGTCAATCCTTCGATAGCTCAGTTGGTAGAGCGGAGGACTGTAGGAGAAATGTAGTCTGCATGGCAGGAATCCTTAGGTCGCTGGTTCAAATCCGGCTCGAAGGAGGACTTGGTTTTGTGATGGTTGTGCCCACTGAAAAAAGTTGTGTTTGTCAGTAATTACAGCAGGTTTTGTCTACTCCTCAAAAGAGTTCCCTGACCGGGAATCGAACCCGGGCCGCGGCGGTGAGAGCGCCGAATCCTAACCACTAGACTACCAGGGACTGAACTTCTAGGTGGGTCTGGCCTTTGACGGGGGCTTTTACTCTTGCTGGTGTGCCGCGCTCTCCTCCCAGTGGATCGAAGAGCGTTTCCTGAACTTCTTCCCCTTGTGCTGTGGTAGCAATTGCCCAATAGCACCAGATTTTCTGTGGACTTCCTGGGATGTTACAGTATGATGACTAGTGACAAATCTGGCCAAATTTCAGGACAGAACTAGACAGATGAATCAGATGTAGGCTACAGCCATGAAGCATGTTTACACATCTGTTAACGTCCTGCCCATAGAAATGTACTGATATCAGATGAGCAGGGACGTGCCTGTAATAAACCATGCTGCTGGATTATTTTTCGGACTTCACGCACGGGATATGGAATCAACTGTCAAATCGTTGTTCACAAAGTTCTACTGATTAGATTACATTCAACATTGCACCGTAGCCTACAAGTAACCTACGTCAAAATGCTGTTAAGTTAGGCCTTAGAGTACTGTACAGTCTCATGTGTAATCTGGATCTATGTACACGTGGCATTCCCAGCCAATATGGGTAAATGAAGGTGAGCTGCACTAGCAGTCAATCCTTCGATAGCTCAGTTGGTAGAGCGGAGGACTGTAGGGGAAATGTAGTCTGCATGGCAGGAATCCTTAGGTCGCTGGTTCAAATCCGGCTCGAAGGAGGACTTGGTTTTGTGATGGTTGTGCCCACTGAAAAAAGTTGTGTTTGTCAGTAATTACAGCAGGTTTTGTCTACTCCTCAAAAGAGTTCCCTGACCGGGAATCGAACCCGGGCCGCGGCGGTGAGAGCGCCGAATCCTAACCACTAGACTACCAGGGACTGAACTTCTAGGTGGGTCTGGCCTTTGACGGGGGCTTTTACTCTTGCTGGTGTGCCGCGCTCTCCTCCCAGTGGATCGAAGAGCGTTTCCTGAACTTCTTCCCCTTGTGCTGTGGTAGCAATTGCCCAATAGCACCAGATTTTCTGTGGACTTCCTGGGATGTTACAGTATGATGACTAGTGACAAATCTGGCCAAATTTCAGGACAGAACTAGACAGATGAATCAGATGTAGGCTACAGCCATGAAGCATGTTTACACATCTTCTGTTAACGTCCTGCCCATAGAAATGTACTGATATCAGATGAGCAGGGACGTGCCTGTAATAAACCATGCTGCTGGATTATTTTTCGGACTTCACGCACGGGATATGGAATCAACTGTCAAATCGTTGTTTACAAAGTTCTACTGATTAGATTACATTCAACATTGCACCGTAGCCTACAAGTAACCTACGTCAAAATGCTGTTAAGTTAGGCCTTAGAGTACTGTACAGTCTCATGTGTAATCTGGATCTATGTACACGTGGCATTCCCAGCCAATATGGGTAAATGAAGGTGAGCTGCACTAGCAGTCAATCCTTCGATAGCTCAGTTGGTAGAGCGGAGGACTGTAGGGGAAATGTAGTCTGCATGGCAGGAATCCTTAGGTCGCTGGTTCAAATCCGGCTCGAAGGAGGACTTGGTTTTGTGATGGTTGTGCCCACTGAAAAAAGTTGTGTTTGTCAGTAATTACAGCAGGTTTTGTCTACTCCTCAAAAGAGTTCCCTGACCGGGAATCGAACCCGGGCCGCGGCGGTGAGAGCGCCGAATCCTAACCACTAGACTACCAGGGACTGAACTTCTAGGTGGGTCTGGCCTTTGACGGGGGCTTTTACTCTTGCTGGTGTGCCGCGCTCTCCTCCCAGTGGATCGAAGAGCGTTTCCTGAACTTCTTCCCCTTGTGCTGTGGTAGCAATTGCCCAATAGCACCAGATTTTCTGTGGACTTCCTGGGATGTTACAGTATGATGACTAGTGACAAATCTGGCCAAATTTCAGGACAGAACTAGACAGATGAATCAGATGTAGGCTACAGCCATGAAGCATGTTTACACATCTTCTGTTAACGTCCTGCCCATAGAAATGTACTGATATCAGATGAGCAGGGACGTGCCTGTAATAAACCATGCTGCTGGATTATTTTTCGGACTTCACGCACGGGATATGGAATCAACTGTCAAATCGTTGTTTACAAAGTTCTACTGATTAGATTACATTCAACATTGCACCGTAGCCTACATGTAACCTACGTCAAAATGCTGTTAAGTTAGGCCTTAGAGTACTGTACAGTCTCATGTGTAATCTGGATCTATGTACACGTGGCATTCCCAGCCAATATGGGTAAATGAAGGTGAGCTGCACTAGCAGTCAATCCTTCGATAGCTCAGTTGGTAGAGCGGAGGACTGTAGGAGAAATGTAGTCTGCATGGCAGGAATCCTTAGGTCGCTGGTTCAAATCCGGCTCGAAGGAGGACTTGGTTTTGTGATGGTTGTGCCCACTGAAAAAAGTTGTGTTTGTCAGTAATTACAGCAGGTTTTGTCTACTCCTCAAAAGAGTTCCCTGACCGGGAATCGAACCCGGGCCGCGGCGGTGAGAGCGCCGAATCCTAACCACTAGACTACCAGGGACTGAACTTCTAGGTGGGTCTGGCCTTTGACGGGGGCTTTTACTCTTGCTGGTGTGCCGCGCTCTCCTCCCAGTGGATCGAAGAGCGTTTCCTGAACTTCTTCCCCTTGTGCTGTGGTAGCAATTGCCCAATAGCACCAGATTTTCTGTGGACTTCCTGGGATGTTACAGTATGATGACTAGTGACAAATCTGGCCAAATTTCAGGACAGAACTAGACAGATGAATCAGATGTAGGCTACAGCCATGAAGCATGTTTACACATCTGTTAACGTCCTGCCCATAGAAATGTACTGATATCAGATGAGCAGGGACGTGCCTGTAATAAACCATGCTGCTGGATTATTTTTCGGACTTCACGCACGGGATATGGAATCAACTGTCAAATCGTTGTTTACAAAGTTCTACTGATTAGATTACATTCAACATTGCACCGTAGCCTACATGTAACCTACGTCAAAATGCTGTTAAGTTAGGCCTTAGAGTACTGTACAGTCTCATGTGTAATCTGGATCTATGTACACGTGGCATTCCCAGCCAATATGGGTAAATGAAGGTGAGCTGCACTAGCAGTCAATCCTTCGATAGCTCAGTTGGTAGAGCGGAGGACTGTAGGGGAAATGTAGTCTGCATAGCAGGAATCCTTAGGTCGCTGGTTCAAATCTGGCTCGAAGGAGGACTTGGTTTTGTGATGGTTGTGCCCACTGAAAAAAGTTGTGTTTTTGTCAGTAATTACAGCAGGTTTTGTCTACTCCTCAAAAGAGTTCCCTGACCGGGAATCGAACCCGGGCCGTGGCGGTGAGAGCGCCGAATCCTAACCACTAGACTACCAGGGACTGAACTTCTAGGTGGGTCTGGCCTTTGACGGGGGCTTTTACTCTTGCTGGTGTGCCGCGCTCTCCTCCCAGTGGATCGAAGAGCGTTTCCTGAACTTCTTCCCCTTGTGCTGTGGTAGCAATTGCCCAATAGCACCAGATTTTCTGTGGACTTCCTGGGATGTTACAGTATGATGACTAGTGACAAATCTGGCCAAATTTCAGGACAGAACTAGACAGATGAATCAGATGTAGGCTACAGCCATGAAGCATGTTTACACATCTTCTGTTAACGTCCTGCCCATAGAAATGTACTGATATCAGATGAGCAGGGACGTGCCTGTAATAAACCATGCTGCTGGATTATTTTTCGGACTTCACGCACGGGATATGGAATCAACTGTCAAATCGTTGTTTACAAAGTTCTACTGATTAGATTACATTCAACATTGCACCGTAGACTACATGTAACCTACGTCAAAATGCTGTTAAGTTAGGCCTTAGAGTACTGTACAGTCTCATGTGTAATCTGGATCTATGTACACGTGGCATTCCCAGCCAATATGGGTAAATGAAGGTGAGCTGCACTAGCAGTCAATCCTTCGATAGCTCAGTTGGTAGAGCGGAGGACTGTAGGAGAAATGTAGTCTGCATGGCAGGAATCCTTAGGTCGCTGGTTCAAATCCGGCTCGAAGGAGGACTTGGTTTTGTGATGGTTGTGCCCACTGAAAAAAGTTGTGTTTGTCAGTAATTACAGCAGGTTTTGTCTACTCCTCAAAAGAGTTCCCTGACCGGGAATCGAACCCGGGCCGCGGCGGTGAGAGCGCCGAATCCTAACCACTAGACTACCAGGGACTGAACTTCTAGGTGGGTCTGGCCTTTGACGGGGGCTTTTACTCTTGCTGGTGTGCCGCGCTCTCCTCCCAGTGGATCGAAGAGCGTTTCCTGAACTTCTTCCCCTTGTGCTGTGGTAGCAATTGCCCAATAGCACCAGATTTTCTGTGGACTTCCTGGGATGTTACAGTATGATGACTAGTGACAAATCTGGCCAAATTTCAGGACAGAACTAGACAGATGAATCAGATGTAGGCTACAGCCATGAAGCATGTTTACACATCTGTTAACGTCCTGCCCATAGAAATGTACTGATATCAGATGAGCAGGGACGTGCCTGTAATAAACCATGCTGCTGGATTATTTTTCGGACTTCACGCACGGGATATGGAATCAACTGTCAAATCGTTGTTTACAAAGTTCTACTGATTAGATTACATTCAACATTGCACCGTAGCCTACATGTAACCTACGTCAAAATGCTGTTAAGTTAGGCCTTAGAGTACTGTACAGTCTCATGTGTAATCTGGATCTATGTACACGTGGCATTCCCAGCCAATATGGGTAAATGAAGGTGAGCTGCACTAGCAGTCAATCCTTCGATAGCTCAGTTGGTAGAGCGGAGGACTGTAGGAGAAATGTAGTCTGCATGGCAGGAATCCTTAGGTCGCTGGTTCAAATCCGGCTCGAAGGAGGACTTGGTTTTGTGATGGTTGTGCCCACTGAAAAAAGTTGTGTTTGTCAGTAATTACAGCAGGTTTTGTCTACTCCTCAAAAGAGTTCCCTGACCGGGAATCGAACCCGGGCCACGGCGGTGAGAGCGCCGAATCCTAACCACTAGACTACCAGGGACTGAACTTCTAGGTGGGTCTGGCCTTTCACGGGGGCTTTTACTCTTGCTGGTGTGCCGCGCTCTCCTCCCAGTGGATCGAAGAGCGTTTCCTGAACTTCTTCCCCTTGTGCTGTGGTAGCAATTGCCCAATAGCACCAGATTTTCTGTGGACTTCCTGGGATGTTACAGTATGATGACTAGTGACAAATCTGGCCAAATTTCAGGACAGAACTAGACAGATGAATCAGATGTAGGCTACAGCCATGAAGCATGTTTACACATCTGTTAACGTCCTGCCCATAGAAATGTACTGATATCAGATGAGCAGGGACGTGCCTGTAATAAACCATGCTGCTGGATTATTTTTCGGACTTCACGCACGGGATATGGAATCAACTGTCAAATCGTTGTTTACAAAGTTCTACTGATTAGATTACATTCAACATTGCACCGTAGCCTACAAGTAACCTACGTCAAAATGCTGTTAAGTTAGGCCTTAGAGTACTGTACAGTCTCATGTGTAATCTGGATCTATGTACACGTGGCATTCCCAGCCAATATGGGTAAATGAAGGTGAGCTGCACTAGCAGTCAATCCTTCGATAGCTCAGTTGGTAGAGCGGAGGACTGTAGGGGAAATGTAGTCTGCATAGCAGGAATCCTTAGGTCGCTGGTTCAAATCCGGCTCGAAGGAGGACTTGGTTTTGTGATGGTTGTGCCCACTGAAAAAAGTTGTGTTTGTCAGTAATTACAGCAGGTTTTGTCTACTCCTCAAAAGAGTTCCCTGACCGGGAATCGAACCCGGGCCGCGGCAGTGAGAGCGCCGAATCCTAACCACTAGACTACCAGGGACTGAACTTCTAGGTGGGTCTGGCCTTTGACGGGGGCTTTTACTCTTGCTGGTGTGCCGCGCTCTCCTCCCAGTGGATCGAAGAGCGCTTCCTGAACTTCTTCCCCTTGTGCTGTGGTAGCAATTGCCCAATAGCACCAGATTTTCTGTGGACTTCCTGGGATGTTACAGTATGATGACTAGTGACAAATCTGGCCAAATTTCAGGACAGAACTAGACAGATGAATCAGATGTAGGCTACAGCCATGAAGCATGTTTACACATCTTCTGTTAACGTCCTGCCCATAGAAATGTACTGATATCAGATGAGCAGGGACGTGCCTGTAATAAACCATGCTGCTGGATTATTTTTCGGACTTCACGCACGGGATATGGAATCAACTGTCAAATCGTTGTTTACAAAGTTCTACTGATTAGATTACATTCAACATTGCACCGTAGCCTACATGTAACCTACGTCAAAATGCTGTTAAGTAAGGCCTTAGAGTACTGTACAGTCTCATGTGTAATCTGGATCTATGTACACGTGGCATTCCCAGCCAATATGGGTAAATGAAGGTGAGCTGCACTAGCAGTCAATCCTTCGATAGCTCAGTTGGTAGAGCGGAGGACTGTAGGGGAAATGTAGTCTGCATGGCAGGAATCCTTAGGTCGCTGGTTCAAATCCGGCTCGAAGGAGGACTTGGTTTTGTGATGGTTGTGCCCACTGAAAAAAGTTGTGTTTGTCAGTAATTACAGCAGGTTTTGTCTACTCCTCAAAAGAGTTCCCTGACCGGGAATCGAACCCGGGCCGCGGCGGTGAGAGCGCCGAATCCTAACCACTAGACTACCAGGGACTGAACTTCTAGGTGGGTCTGGCCTTTGACGGGGGCTTTTACTCTTGCTGGTGTGCCGCGCTCTCCTCCCAGTGGATCGAAGAGCGTTTCCTGAACTTCTTCCCCTTGTGCTGTGGTAGCAATTGCCCAATAGCACCAGATTTTCTGTGGACTTCCTGGGATGTTACAGTATGATGACTAGTGACAAATCTGGCCAAATTTCAGGACAGAACTAGACAGATGAATCAGATGTAGGCTACAGCCATGAAGCATGTTTACACATCTGTTAACGTCCTGCCCATAGAAATGTACTGATATCAGATGAGCAGGGACGTGCCTGTAATAAACCATGCTGCTGGATTATTTTTCGGACTTCACGCACGGGATATGGAATCAACTGTCAAATCGTTGTTTACAAAGTTCTACTGATTAGATTACATTCAACATTGCACCGTAGCCTACAAGTAACCTACGTCAAAATGCTGTTAAGTTAGGCCTTAGAGTACTGTACAGTCTCATGTGTAATCTGGATCTATGTACACGTGGCATTCCCAGCCAATATGGGTAAATGAAGGTGAGCTGCACTAGCAGTCAATCCTTCGATAGCTCAGTTGGTAGAGCGGAGGACTGTAGGGGAAATGTAGTCTGCATAGCAGGAATCCTTAGGTCGCTGGTTCAAATCCGGCTCGAAGGAGGACTTGGTTTTGTGATGGTTGTGCCCACTGAAAAAAGTTGTGTTTGTCAGTAATTACAGCAGGTTTTGTCTACTCCTCAAAAGAGTTCCCTGACCGGGAATCGAACCCGGGCCACGGCGGTGAGAGCGCCGAATCCTAACCACTAGACTACCAGGGACTGAACTTCTAGGTGGGTCTGGCCTTTCACGGGGGCTTTTACTCTTGCTGGTGTGCCGCGCTCTCCTCCCAGTGGATCGAAGAGCGTTTCCTGAACTTCTTCCCCTTGTGCTGTGGTAGCAATTGCCCAATAGCACCAGATTTTCTGTGGACTTCCTGGGATGTTACAGTATGATGACTAGTGACAAATCTGGCCAAATTTCAGGACAGAACTAGACAGATGAATCAGATGTAGGCTACAGCCATGAAGCATGTTTACACATCTGTTAACGTCCTGCCCATAGAAATGTACTGATATCAGATGAGCAGGGACGTGCCTGTAATAAACCATGCTGCTGGATTATTTTTCGGACTTCACGCACGGGATATGGAATCAACTGTCAAATCGTTGTTTACAAAGTTCTACTGATTAGATTACATTCAACATTGCACCGTAGCCTACAAGTAACCTACGTCAAAATGCTGTTAAGTTAGGCCTTAGAGTACTGTACAGTCTCATGTGTAATCTGGATCTATGTACACGTGGCATTCCCAGCCAATATGGGTAAATGAAGGTGAGCTGCACTAGCAGTCAATCCTTCGATAGCTCAGTTGGTAGAGCGGAGGACTGTAGGGGAAATGTAGTCTGCATAGCAGGAATCCTTAGGTCGCTGGTTCAAATCCGGCTCGAAGGAGGACTTGGTTTTGTGATGGTTGTGCCCACTGAAAAAAGTTGTGTTTGTCAGTAATTACAGCAGGTTTTGTCTACTCCTCAAAAGAGTTCCCTGACCGGGAATCGAACCCGGGCCGCGGCAGTGAGAGCGCCGAATCCTAACCACTAGACTACCAGGGACTGAACTTCTAGGTGGGTCTGGCCTTTGACGGGGGCTTTTACTCTTGCTGGTGTGCCGCGCTCTCCTCCCAGTGGATCGAAGAGCGCTTCCTGAACTTCTTCCCCTTGTGCTGTGGTAGCAATTGCCCAATAGCACCAGATTTTCTGTGGACTTCCTGGGATGTTACAGTATGATGACTAGTGACAAATCTGGCCAAATTTCAGGACAGAACTAGACAGATGAATCAGATGTAGGCTACAGCCATGAAGCATGTTTACACATCTTCTGTTAACGTCCTGCCCATAGAAATGTACTGATATCAGATGAGCAGGGACGTGCCTGTAATAAACCATGCTGCTGGATTATTTTTCGGACTTCACGCACGGGATATGGAATCAACTGTCAAATCGTTGTTTACAAAGTTCTACTGATTAGATTACATTCAACATTGCACCGTAGCCTACATGTAACCTACGTCAAAATGCTGTTAAGTAAGGCCTTAGAGTACTGTACAGTCTCATGTGTAATCTGGATCTATGTACACGTGGCATTCCCAGCCAATATGGGTAAATGAAGGTGAGCTGCACTAGCAGTCAATCCTTCGATAGCTCAGTTGGTAGAGCGGAGGACTGTAGGGGAAATGTAGTCTGCATGGCAGGAATCCTTAGGTCGCTGGTTCAAATCCGGCTCGAAGGAGGACTTGGTTTTGTGATGGTTGTGCCCACTGAAAAAAGTTGTGTTTGTCAGTAATTACAGCAGGTTTTGTCTACTCCTCAAAAGAGTTCCCTGACCGGGAATCGAACCCGGGCCGCGGCGGTGAGAGCGCCGAATCCTAACCACTAGACTACCAGGGACTGAACTTCTAGGTGGGTCTGGCCTTTGACGGGGGCTTTTACTCTTGCTGGTGTGCCGCGCTCTCCTCCCAGTGGATCGAAGAGCGTTTCCTGAACTTCTTCCCCTTGTGCTGTGGTAGCAATTGCCCAATAGCACCAGATTTTCTGTGGACTTCCTGGGATGTTACAGTATGATGACTAGTGACAAATCTGGCCAAATTTCAGGACAGAACTAGACAGATGAATCAGATGTAGGCTACAGCCATGAAGCATGTTTACACATCTGTTAACGTCCTGCCCATAGAAATGTACTGATATCAGATGAGCAGGGACGTGCCTGTAATAAACCATGCTGCTGGATTATTTTTCGGACTTCACGCACGGGATATGGAATCAACTGTCAAATCGTTGTTTACAAAGTTCTACTGATTAGATTACATTCAACATTGCACCGTAGCCTACAAGTAACCTACGTCAAAATGCTGTTAAGTTAGGCCTTAGAGTACTGTACAGTCTCATGTGTAATCTGGATCTATGTACACGTGGCATTCCCAGCCAATATGGGTAAATGAAGGTGAGCTGCACTAGCAGTCAATACTTCGATAGCTCAGTTGGTAGAGCGGAGGACTGTAGGGGAAATGTAGTCTGCATGGCAGGAATCCTTAGGTCGCTGGTTCAAATCCGGCTCGAAGGAGGACTTGGTTTTGTGATGGTTGTGCCCACTGAAAAAAAGTTGTGTTTGTCAGTAATTACAGCAGGTTTTGTCTACTCCTCAAAAGAGTTCCCTGACCGGGAATCGAACCCGGGCCACGGCGGTGAGAGCGCCGAATCCTAACCACTAGACTACCAGGGACTGAACTTCTAGGTGGGTCTGGCCTTTGACGGGGGCTTTTACTCTTGCTGGTGTGCCGCGCTCTCCTCCCAGTGGATCGAAGAGCGTTTCCTGAACTTCTTCCCCTTGTGCTGTGGTAGCAATTGCCCAATAGCACCAGATTTTCTGTGGACTTCCTGGGATGTTACAGTATGATGACTAGTGACAAATCTGGCCAAATTTCAGGACAGAACTAGACAGATGAATCAGATGTAGGCTACAGCCATGAAGCATGTTTACACATCTTCTGTTAACGTCCTGCCCATAGAAATGTACTGATATCAGATGAGCAGGGACGTGCCTGTAATAAACCATGCTGCTGGATTATTTTTCGGACTTCACGCACGGGATATGGAATCAACTGTCAAATCGTTGTTTACAAAGTTCTACTGATTAGATTACATTCAACATTGCACCGTAGCCTACATGTAACCTACGTCAAAATGCTGTTAAGTTAGGCCTTAGAGTACTGTACAGTCTCATGTGTAATCTGGATCTATGTACACGTGGCATTCCCAGCCAATATGGGTAAATGAAGGTGAGCTGCACTAGCAGTCAATCCTTCGATAGCTCAGTTGGTAGAGCGGAGGACTGTAGGAGAAATGTAGTCTGCATGGCAGGAATCCTTAGGTCGCTGGTTCAAATCCGGCTCGAAGGAGGACTTGGTTTTGTGATGGTTGTGCCCACTGAAAAAAGTTGTGTTTGTCAGTAATTACAGCAGGTTTTGTCTACTCCTCAAAAGAGTTCCCTGACCGGGAATCGAACCCGGGCCGCGGCGGTGAGAGCGCCGAATCCTAACCACTAGACTACCAGGGACTGAACTTCTAGGTGGATCTGGCCTTTGACGGGGGCTTTTACTCTTGCTGGTGTGCCGCGCTCTCCTCCCAGTGGATCGAAGAGCGTTTCCTGAACTTCTTCCCCTTGTGCTGTGGTAGCAATTGCCCAATAGCACCAGATTTTCTGTGGACTTCCTGGGATGTTACAGTATGATGACTAGTGACAAATCTGGCCAAATTTCAGGACAGAACTAGACAGATGAATCAGATGTAGGCTACAGCCATGAAGCATGTTTACACATCTGTTAACGTCCTGCCCATAGAAATGTACTGATATCAGATGAGCAGGGACGTGCCTGTAATAAACCATGCTGCTGGATTATTTTTCGGACTTCACGCACGGGATATGGAATCAACTGTCAAATCGTTGTTTACAAAGTTCTACTGATTAGATTACATTCAACATTGCACCGTAGCCTACAAGTAACCTACGTCAAAATGCTGTTAAGTTAGGCCTTAGAGTACTGTACAGTCTCATGTGTAATCTGGATCTATGTACACGTGGCATTCCCAGCCAATATGGGTAAATGAAGGTGAGCTGCACTAGCAGTCAATCCTTCGATAGCTCAGTTGGTAGAGCGGAGGACTGTAGGGGAAATGTAGTCTGCATGGCAGGAATCCTTAGGTCGCTGGTTCAAATCCGGCTCGAAGGAGGACTTGGTTTTGTGATGGTTGTGCCCACTGAAAAAAGTTGTGTTTGTCAGTAATTACAGCAGGTTTTGTCTACTCCTCAAAAGAGTTCCCTGACCGGGAATCGAACCCGGGCCGCGGCGGTGAGAGCGCCGAATCCTAACGCGCGCGGCAATATGCACATTGTTCTAGTCTGGCCCCCTGCGACCCCCTGCGGCCTCCTGAGCGGCGCCGTTGATATAGGGGTTCACTGAATATCACTGAAGTGATCTATCAAGAACTGATGAAGTTTACACACTTGGCCTTTAAGATAGCACGACATATTCAGTGAGCCATAGGGCTCCGTTGTAATCGCCAAGGTAGAGATCCAAGGTCGCCGGTTCAATCCCCACCTCCGACGCAAAATGTCCAAGTGTCCTTAACAAGACGCTGAACCCCAAATTGCTTGTGGGTGGCTCTCAATTGACTCCCCTGACTAAATAAAGGTTTCCATTCAATACCAAGACATTTCCACCAGCTAGTTATAGCTATGAACGATCTATTCTATGAATGAATTGAAAATCAACACATTATAAGTTAACAAACAAACATGATATAGGGTGTATGTTACACACTTGGCCTTTAAGATATCAATACATATTCAGTGAGCCATAGGGCTCCATGTCCAAGTGTCCTTAGCAAGACGCTGAACCCCAAATTGCTTGTGGGTGGCTCTCAATTGACTCCCCTGACTAAATAAAGGTTTCCATTCAATACCAAGACATTTCCACCAGCTAGTTATAGCTATGAACTATCTATTCTATGAATGAATTGAAAATCAACACACAAGTTAAAAAAAGAAACATTTTAATAAAAACAGATATTCACAATAATAACATATATACAATATAATCCAACTCCTTCCTCTTACTTCCTCTTCATCTCCTCCAGCCACTGTTCGACCGTCTTCCCCCCAGACGTCTGAGCACAGAATGTGGTGTTCTTAAAACGGCTGTGCCCCGTTTCCTTTGTTTTAGGCAACCCACACTTTTTGCACCTGTATGTGTCATAGGACTTGTGCGGCCTGACCTGGGTGGCCTGGGCCTCCTCCATTTTCTTCTTCCTCCAGGCTGTGGTCTTGGGGAGCTGGGGACCTGGAGGAACCGGGGGCACAGGGAGGGCCGTAGCAGGAGGCAGAGGGGTGGTGTGAGGGAGTGGGGCAGGGAGGGCCGTAGCAGGAGGCAGAGGGGTGGTGTGAGGGAGTGGGGCAGGGAGGGCCGTAGCAGGAGGCAGAGGGGTGGTGTGAGGGAGCGGGGCAGGGAGGGCCGTAGCAGGAGGCAGAGGGGTGGTGTGAGGGAGTGGGGCAGGGAGGGCCGTAGCAGGAGGCAGAGGGGTGGTGTGAGGGAGTGGGGCAGGGAGGGCCGTAGCAGGAGGCAGAGGGGTGGTGTGAGGGAGTGGGGCAGGGAGGGCCGTAGCAGGAGGCAGAGGGGTGGTGTGAGGGAGCGGGGCAGGGAGGGCCGTAGCAGGAGGCAGAGGGGTGGTGTGAAGGAGCGGGGCAGGGTCAGAGGTGGGCCGGTGTATTGAAACCCTGCCCCTTTGGGGAGCCTCTCCACTCCTGTCCTCTGGCACAGTGAAGAAAGTTTCTGTATGCTGCTGCTGACGCACTCCACTATCAGCTGGTGGTAAGTGGGCGGGGGCGTCAGCAGCAGGTACCTCCACACTGGGTCTCCATGGCGTTGGGTCCAGGATGGCCCGCTCCTGGTTCCTCTGCCTTTTGTTGTGCCTGCACAAACAGAGCAATAACATTCAGTACACCAATTTATTAAATATATATTAATAACATAGTTTGAATAGTATTGGTTTATTATAAGTACGTACCACTGGCTGAGGGTCAGCTTATTGACCTGAAACAAGCGGATCTCTGTCTTGGCCTGGAGGTCTGGACTGCCGTCGACCCGGTCTTTGATCCTCCGCTAGTCCCGGAGGATGGTCGCCCAGCGGTCCAACCTCACCCCAGCAATGGTCCTGCCGGCAGGGTGGAGGAGACACAGCTCTCTGAAAATGGCCTCCACAAGGCGGCTACTGTCCGGCCACTGAGAACGCCCTACACCTTGTCCAAGAAGGCAGCTGGATGGAGAGAAAAGGCAAATAAGTAAACAAATGGCTGCTATTGAGTAAAGAAGTAAACAAATGAGTGTTATAAAGTGTGTGACTGACAAAATACAGCTCTCTCTACATACCGCTTCACACTGTCCACTCCTGGAGTGACAGCCGTCTTTTAGCGACTAGTCCTGATGCGCCCCTTCACTAGTCGGTCCCGGAACCTCTCAGGGTAGGTCACCGCCTTCTTGTCATCCGGGGTCAGCTTCTCCCAGAGAGCTATGATCTCCAGCACCTTCTGCCAGGAGATCCACGCCTGGTCCCTCAGACTGAGCAGTGCGTGTCCCAGGCGGACAACATGCTGGTACCCCGGCGCTCCATCTGGTCCCAGGAAGTCCTGAGAAGAAAAGGAAATCAACAAGATGATTATTAAAAACCAAATTCAATTTTTTTCAAGGTTCAAGGTAGTTTTATTTGGCACATGTACAGTAATACAGGGTAAAACATGCAGTGAAAGGGGGGTGCTGAGTCACTGTGCATTTCCCTGCATGTCTAGTGTGATCTACAGTAAATCTTACATTGTCATCCTCTGGCGCCGCAGCACCCTCCTGCTCGGCTGGGTTGTCCCTCGCTGGACCGGGCTGTGAGGGAGGCGCTGGACCAGGCTGTGAGGGAGGCGCTGGACCAGGCTGTGAGGGAGGTGCTGGACCGGGCTGAGAGGGAGGTGCCCTGGGTAGAGGAGGCAGGAGGTCTTCCAGGACAATGGTAGGATCTAGATCCTCCTCGTTGCGCAGATCGATCCCCTCGTCGTCCTCCAACCCAAAGTCCTCCTCCCTCACTCCATCAGGCACCTCTGGGTCCCTGGTGAGCTCTTCTGGTTCTTCTCCAATCTGGGAGAGGAGGTAGTCCAGTCCGATGAGCTCACCTGAAACAAAGTACAGAAAGGGTTTACTTACTGGTGTGTGTGTGTGTGTGTGTGTTCTGTGTAAGAACCTGAGAGAGAGTGCAAGGGAGAGAGAGAATACATACCAGTGTATGGAACAGGGTGCGTGAAGTCCTCAGCTATCTTACAAGCCAACAACTCTTCAGTGAGGGAGTTGATGGCCTGTTTCAGGCGGCCGTCATAGCTGTGGATGGATGGTCCGTAGTGCCCCTCCACAGCTATCCCAGCCCGGTCCTCATTCCACCTGGTGAGCCCCTCCAGGAGGAAGGCATGGTAGTGGCCCCCCCTCAGGCGAGTTCCTTTAAAAAATGAAACAAGATTTTTTTGTAGTAATAAACTCTCACCCAACGTCCAGCCACTGGTTAAGTGAACATGAGCTTAACAACATCTGTTTAAATGTCTGAGTATATACCTGGAATGAACCGGTTCAGGTGGAGGTGAAAGGACTCCAGTGACGACAACCCCCGGGAGCAGCGGAACACAGGCAGGAGGAGCCCTCCCTTCTTCTCCCTGCCTGTGTGGGTGTACATCTGCACGCCGGGGGGATCCTGGATGCACTCCAGGTGACGCCGCTGGCTGTCCCAGATGACCTCAATCTTCCGGTGGTCCAGGAACGGAACGCCCAGGGTGTCGGTGGAGCTCCAGAAGTCCCTGAACAGCTCCTTCAGACGCCGCTCGGTCTCCTGCACCCCACGAGTGCGGCGGCGACAGTGCCTGGCCAGCTCCTTCTTCGAGATGCTGTTGGACACCTGGGCGTCGCTGATGGGTCCCAGGGAGGAAGCCTCCAGTAGCGCGCGCTTGGCCGCCATCAGCAGGTCTACATCCTCTCTGCACCACTCGAATATGCAGCCTGACAGGCGGCTCAGAAACAAGCCGTAGAGAGGATGGCAGTCCATGGTCACTCCCCCAGCCAGCCGGCGGGTGAAGTGCCAGATGTCCAGCCGGACCACAAGCTTGTCCCACTGGCTGAACATGGCTGCCGCTTTGCCCGGGCCATGGGCAGAGCAGCAGTCCCGGTCCACATACAGCAGCACGGGAGGTGGGACCCCCGCGTCCTGGTAGCGCTGCTGCAGGCCTGCTGTCATGGGGAGCAGGTCCACTCCCTCCGCCTCTGTCAGGACCGTTATGAGCACCTGCCCCAGCTCGTTGGCCACGTTGGTGGCCCAGGCTGCCCTCCCCTGGAGCTTGCCCGCCAGCTTCTTGGTCACCTAACAACAAACAGATGTATAACATAGGGATGACATTAATATATCTATATTTTACAGGGATACAATTCATGTTTTCATTCTGCCATTCATTGTTACCTTCTTTGTGGAGTCCATCTTCAAGATGGACCCATACACGGAGGTGATCCGGGCCTTCATCTCCTCCATCCTGGGCACCAAATCAGCAGCGCGGACGGTCAGCAGCCAACGGGGTGAGGGCACAGGGATCATGGGAATCGGAGGCAGGACGGTTCTCACCGCAGCACCCGGGACAGCAAACTTCTTGCAGGTGCTGAGGTAGAGGATGGTCTGGGCCTTCCAGCGCTCACTGTGCTGCTCCCTGATCTGGTTGTACAGCCTGGTGGTGCTGTTCCCCAGAGTCCTCTCCCTCATCAGCTTCAACACCTTTATGTCACAGGCCAGACTGATGGAGAGATGGGCAGATAAGACAATCATTAGTTATAGGATAACTTGAATCAGCAGGGCTTTTTTTTTAATAATCTATTTTGCATAAAAGCTGTGTGTCTACTCACTGGTAGGTAAGAACAGCTGGAAACAGGCACCTGCGTCCGGGCTCCAGCTGATCCAGGATGTCGAGGGACCAGGAAGTGTACTTCTTGGTACAGCGTCGGCACTCCAGGTACTCCGTAGCCAGGAAGTACCACCCTTCCAGGTCCAGGACCTTGCGCACAACTTTATAAAGGCCACAGCTTGTGAGCGCATGCTCCTTGCACGGCCGACTGCAGGACTTCAGGGCGTGGTTCTTGCAGTCTGGCTGGGTGCACACAAACTTGTAGGCCCACAAGCGGTACGGCATCCACAGGCAGAGCGGGCGGAGGAAGAACCCATCTGGAGAAGCCGGAGGTTGGTGGAAGATGTTGGGCAGCGGAGGGGGGTGATACCAGAGGGTCAGGTCGCTCTTGATGACCGCTTTCCCACTGGCATCGGCTTTGAAGAGCGCCTTGCTCACCCACTGGTGCTGCTCTTTAGGGAGGGTTTTAATCCACCCATCAGGCAGAAGAACCTGTGAAAGAGAGAAACCCTTAAGGTTCAGCTCTGTGTGTGTGTGTGTGTGTGTGTGTGTGTGTGTGTGTGTGTGTGTGTGTGTGTGTGTGCGTGCGTTTGTGTGTGTGTGCGTTTGTGTGTGTGCGTGTTTGATTACCTCTTTGTGAGTGACAGGCGGAGGCTGTGGCCTGATTCTCAGTCTGTCCAAGGCTAGGGATGGAGGAGCTGGCAGGGTGGTGGCGGTTGGAGGAACAACCTGTGAAAGACATTAGGTTATTACAAATTATTATTGTTATTAATAATAATAATAATGATAATAATAACAATAAGAATGATTGATTACCTCTGGCTCAGTGATGACCTCTGGCTGAGCAACAGGCCTGTCAGCCAACAACAAGGTTGTTGGAGCTGGAGCTACACAGTTAATAAAACAAATCTACCATAATATTGCACAAGAGTTTAACTTTAACACAATACTTTAATTTGGTACAGAATTGCATTAAGTTATTACTACAATGCAGTGTGCAAAGAGTTGAATTGAAATGATTGCAGCCAAATAGCAAAGCAAATAGTGGAAGCCATACCAAGATGAGTGTTTCTCAGAGTGTTAATATGATTGGCTAGATGAGAAGACAAGACGAGCTATAGCCAGTGACTATACCAGTGATGGAGAGAGAGCACCAACACTACCATGCAGAGCAGGAGTAAAGCAGTGACATTTCTACAACTACAACGTACGACTACCACATGATTCCACTTAACATGTCACTTACAGAATAACCTGTTTGCAATGACAGAAAGAGGAGTAAACAAAACCTCTATTCATATAGTCATGATACTCTATAGAGCGATAAAGACAAATATACACATTGACATACCGACTACATCTGGGAAATCAGACCAGAATGAGCACTCCTCCATCAGCTCTTCATCAGTGATCTCAACTGCCACTAATGTAGTTGGATCTGACTGAGTTGCTGCAAAGAGACAGAGAGGTGAGGAGAGGACACACACACACACACACACTCCTCCAAACTACTGTATTTGTGGTCAAAAACACACATCTACAATGTAGATCATTTTAAAACTCACAAATGTAAAATCTGAATCAAATGTATTCTTACAAGGCTGGATGGTAGGGGGTGAAACCCGCCGTCTCACAGACCTGGCTCTACCACCCCCTCCCCCCAGACACACCTGTGCCACCCCCTCCCCCCAGACACACCTCTACCACCCCCTCCCCCCAGACACACCTTTACAGAAAACAGGGCTCTCACAGGACTCTAGCCCCCTCCCCTCCCCCACACACCCTCTGCTGACGAATACACAGTCCCAGTAGTCCTTAACCTTGGCACAAAACAGGTCTACCACCCCCTCACCCCAGACACACCCTCTCCACAACTGCCTCTCTTACAGAGTGTACCAGAAACTAAACCAAGACACCAGCACTTTCACCAACTAGCCATAGCTATGAAGTAACTGTATGAAAGAAAGTAAAATGATTTCTTATTTTATTTTAAAAAGTTTTATTCTGACTGAACTAGGAACGAGTCCCAGAGTCCCAAACACTGCTGTAGACTAGCTCACTGTAGCGTTACAGCCAACTAGAGTTGGATCGACCGTGCGCTCACTGTAGATCACTGTAGCCTACTGTAGATTACTGTAGCCCACTGTAGATTACTGTAGCCCACTGTAGATTACTGTAGCCCACTGTAGATTACTGTAGCCTACCCTTTCACCAAAAATAATTCATTGATGCCTTTCTTAGCTCATCATCTTTTGGCGTTGTAACGTCGCCAGCATTATCGGCCACCGAGCCTCACTGTATGCCTCACTGTAGCTGATACTGTAAGTCCACATGCGGCAAAATAACGATCGACAGTGCGGTCGCTGTAGGTAAGGCTACTGTGGCCTACCATTTCACCAGAAAATAATTAATTCAGACTTACTTTTCCACGCCAACGACGTCGTGTCTCTCAAAATGTGTCTCCGTCCGTCTCCCGACTGTAAATCCGTCCCCGGTGTCCCGTCTAGTCTTTGCTTTCGCCGTTCGAATGCAGCGCCAGCGCGCGAGGAGCTCACTTAAGGGCGGGACCAGACGCGCCGATTGGCCGACCAAACATTGGAACCATTAGAACAGCCAATGGCGCTCTGCGGCCAACATTGGGACAGCCAATGAGGGCGCGCCAACATTGGAACCAGAACAGGCCACTAGACTACCAGGGACTGAACTTCTAGGTGGGTCTGGCCTTTGACGGGGGCTTTTACTCTTGCTGGTGTGCCGCGCTCTCCTCCCAGTGGATCGAAGAGCGTGTCCTGAACTTCTTCCCCTTGTGCTGTGGTAGCAATTGCCCAATAGCACCAGATTTTCTGTGGACTTCCTGGGATGTTACAGTATGATGACTAGTGACAAATCTGGCCAAATTTCAGGACAGAACTAGACAGATGAATCAGATGTAGGCTACAGCCATGAAGCATGTTTACACATCTTCTGTTAACGTCCTGCCCATAGAAATGTACTGATATCAGATGAGCAGGGACGTGCCTGTAATAAACCATGCTGCTGGATTATTTTTCGGACTTCACGCACGGGATATGGAATCAACTGTCAAATCGTTGTTTACAAAGTTCTACTGATTAGATTACATTCAACATTGCACCGTAGCCTACATGTAACCTACGTCAAAATGCTGTTAAGTTAGGCCTTAGAGTACTGTACAGTCTCATGTGTAATCTGGATCTATGTACACGTGGCATTCCCAGCCAATATGGGTAAATGAAGGTGAGCTGCACTAGCAGTCAATCCTTCGATAGCTCAGTTGGTAGAGCGGAGGACTGTAGGAGAAATGTAGTCTGCATGGCAGGAATCCTTAGGTCGCTGGTTCAAATCCGGCTCGAAGGAGGACTTGGTTTTGTGATGGTTGTGCCCACTGAAAAAAGTTGTGTTTGTCAGTAATTACAGCAGGTTTTGTCTACTCCTCAAAAGAGTTCCCTGACCGGGAATCGAACCCGGGCCGCGGCGGTGAGAGCGCCGAATCCTAACCACTAGACTACCAGGGACTGAACTTCTAGGTGGGTCTGGCCTTTGACGGGGGCTTTTACTCTTGCTGGTGTGCCGCGCTCTCCTCCCAGTGGATCGAAGAGCGTGTCCTGAACTTCTTCCCCTTGTGCTGTGGTAGCAATTGCCCAATAGCACCAGATTTTCTGTGGACTTCCTGGGATGTTACAGTATGATGACTAGTGACAAATCTGGCCAAATTTCAGGACAGAACTAGACAGATGAATCAGATGTAGGCTACAGCCATGAAGCATGTTTACACATCTTCTGTTAACGTCCTGCCCATAGAAATGTACTGATATCAGATGAGCAGGGACGTGCCTGTAATAAACCATGCTGCTGGATTATTTTTCGGACTTCACGCACGGGATATGGAATCAACTGTCAAATCGTTGTTTACAAAGTTCTACTGATTAGATTACATTCAACATTGCACCGTAGCCTACAAGTAACCTACGTCAAAATGCTGTTAAGTTAGGCCTTAGAGTACTGTACAGTCTCATGTGTAATCTGGATCTATGTACACGTGGCATTCCCAGCCAATATGGGTAAATGAAGGTGAGCTGCACTAGCAGTCAATCCTTCGATAGCTCAGTTGGTAGAGCGGAGGACTGTAGGGGAAATGTAGTCTGCATGGCAGGAATCCTTAGGTCGCTGGTTCAAATCCGGCTCGAAGGAGGACTTGGTTTTGTGATGGTTGTGCCCACTGAAAAAAGTTGTGTTTGTCAGTAATTACAGCAGGTTTTGTCTACTCCTCAAAAGAGTTCCCTGACCGGGAATCGAACCCGGGCCGCGGCGGTGAGAGCGCCGAATCCTAACCACTAGACTACCAGGGACTGAACTTCTAGGTGGGTCTGGCCTTTGACGGGGGCTTTTACTCTTGCTGGTGTGCCGCGCTCTCCTCCCAGTGGATCGAAGAGCGCTTCCTGAACTTCTTCCCCTTGTGCTGTGGTAGCAATTGCCCAATAGCACCAGATTTTCTGTGGACTTCCTGGGATGTTACAGTATGATGACTAGTGACAAATCTGGCCAAATTTCAGGACAGAACTAGACAGATGAATCAGATGTAGGCTACAGCCATGAAGCATGTTTACACATCTTCTGTTAACGTCCTGCCCATAGAAATGTACTGATATCAGATGAGCAGGGACGTGCCTGTAATAAACCATGCTGCTGGATTATTTTTCGGACTTCACGCACGGGATATGGAATCAACTGTCAAATCGTTGTTTACAAAGTTCTACTGATTAGATTACATTCAACATTGCACCGTAGCCTACATGTAACCTACGTCAAAATGCTGTTAAGTTAGGCCTTAGAGTACTGTACAGTCTCATGTGTAATCTGGATCTATGTACACGTGGCATTCCCAGCCAATATGGGTAAATGAAGGTGAGCTGCACTAGCAGTCAATCATTCGATAGCTCAGTTGGTAGAGCGGAGGACTGTAGGGGAAATGTAGTCTGCATGGCAGGAATCCTTAGGTCGCTGGTTCAAATCCGGCTCGAAGGAGGACTTGGTTTTGTGATGGTTGTGCCCACTGAAAAAAGTTGTGTTTGTCAGTAATTACAGCAGGTTTTGTCTACTCCTCAAAAGAGTTCCCTGACCGGGAATCGAACCCGGGCCGCGGCGGTGAGAGCGCCGAATCCTAACCACTAGACTACCAGGGACTGAACTTCTAGGTGGGTCTGGCCTTTGACGGGGGCTTTTACTCTTGCTGGTGTGCCGCGCTCTCCTCCCAGTGGATCGAAGAGCGTTTCCTGAACTTCTTCCCCTTGTGCTGTGGTAGCAATTGCCCAATAGCACCAGATTTTCTGTGGACTTCCTGGGATGTTACAGTATGATGACTAGTGACAAATCTGGCCAAATTTCAGGACAGAACTAGACAGATGAATCAGATGTAGGCTACAGCCATGAAGCATGTTTACACATCTGTTAACGTCCTGCCCATAGAAATGTACTGATATCAGATGAGCAGGGACGTGCCTGTAATAAACCATGCTGCTGGATTATTTTTCGGACTTCACGCACGGGATATGGAATCAACTGTCAAATCGTTGTTTACAAAGTTCTACTGATTAGATTACATTCAACATTGCACCGTAGCCTACAAGTAACCTACGTCAAAATGCTGTTAAGTTAGGCCTTAGAGTACTGTACAGTCTCATGTGTAATCTGGATCTATGTACACGTGGCATTCCCAGCCAATATGGGTAAATGAAGGTGAGCTGCACTAGCAGTCAATCCTTCGATAGCTCAGTTGGTAGAGCGGAGGACTGTAGGGGAAATGTAGTCTGCATAGCAGGAATCCTTAGGTCGCTGGTTCAAATCCGGCTCGAAGGAGGACTTGGTTTTGTGATGGTTGTGCCCACTGAAAAAAGTTGTGTTTGTCAGTAATTACAGCAGGTTTTGTCTACTCCTCAAAAGAGTTCCCTGACCGGGAATCGAACCCGGGCCGCGGCGGTGAGAGCGCCGAATCCTAACCACTAGACTACCAGGGACTGAACTTCTAGGTGGGTCTGGCCTTTGACGGGGGCTTTTACTCTTGCTGGTGTGCCGCGCTCTCCTCCCAGTGGATCGAAGAGCGTTTCCTGAACTTCTTCCCCTTGTGCTGTGGTAGCAATTGCCCAATAGCACCAGATTTTCTGTGGACTTCCTGGGATGTTACAGTATGATGACTAGTGACAAATCTGGCCAAATTTCAGGACAGAACTAGACAGATGAATCAGATGTAGGCTACAGCCATGAAGCATGTTTACACATCTTCTGTTAACGTCCTGCCCATAGAAATGTACTGATATCAGATGAGCAGGGACGTGCCTGTAATAAACCATGCTGCTGGATTATTTTTCGGACTTCACGCACGGGATATGGAATCAACTGTCAAATCGTTGTTTACAAAGTTCTACTGATTAGATTACATTCAACATTGCACCGTAGCCTACATGTAACCTACGTCAAAATGCTGTTAAGTTAGGCCTTAGAGTACTGTACAGTCTCATGTGTAATCTGGATCTATGTACACGTGGCATTCCCAGCCAATATGGGTAAATGAAGGTGAGCTGCACTAGCAGTCAATCCTTCGATAGCTCAGTTGGTAGAGCGGAGGACTGTAGGAGAAATGTAGTCTGCATGGCAGGAATCCTTAGGTCGCTGGTTCAAATCCGGCTCGAAGGAGGACTTGGTTTTGTGATGGTTGTGCCCACTGAAAAAAGTTGTGTTTGTCAGTAATTACAGCAGGTTTTGTCTACTCCTCAAAAGAGTTCCCTGACCGGGAATCGAACCCGGGCCGCGGCGGTGAGAGCGCCGAATCCTAACCACTAGACTACCAGGGACTGAACTTCTAGGTGGGTCTGGCCTTTGACGGGGGCTTTTACTCTTGCTGGTGTGCCGCGCTCTCCTCCCAGTGGATCGAAGAGCGTTTCCTGAACTTCTTCCCCTTGTGCTGTGGTAGCAATTGCCCAATAGCACCAGATTTTCTGTGGACTTCCTGGGATGTTACAGTATGATGACTAGTGACAAATCTGGCCAAATTTCAGGACAGAACTAGACAGATGAATCAGATGTAGGCTACAGCCATGAAGCATGTTTACACATCTTCTGTTAACGTCCTGCCCATAGAAATGTACTGATATCAGATGAGCAGGGACGTGCCTGTAATAAACCATGCTGCTGGATTATTTTTCGGACTTCACGCACGGGATATGGAATCAACTGTCAAATCGTTGTTTACAAAGTTCTACTGATTAGATTACATTCAACATTGCACCGTAGCCTACATGTAACCTACGTCAAAATGCTGTTAAGTTAGGCCTTAGAGTACTGTACAGTCTCATGTGTAATCTGGATCTATGTACACGTGGCATTCCCAGCCAATATGGGTAAATGAAGGTGAGCTGCACTAGCAGTCAATCCTTCGATAGCTCAGTTGGTAGAGCGGAGGACTGTAGGAGAAATGTAGTCTGCATGGCAGGAATCCTTAGGTCGCTGGTTCAAATCCGGCTCGAAGGAGGACTTGGTTTTGTGATGGTTGTGCCCACTGAAAAAAGTTGTGTTTGTCAGTAATTACAGCAGGTTTTGTCTACTCCTCAAAAGAGTTCCCTGACCGGGAATCGAACCCGGGCCGCGGCGGTGAGAGCGCCGAATCCTAACCACTAGACTACCAGGGACTGAACTTCTAGGTGGGTCTGGCCTTTGACGGGGGCTTTTACTCTTGCTGGTGTGCCGCGCTCTCCTCCCAGTGGATCGAAGAGCGTTTCCTGAACTTCTTCCCCTTGTGCTGTGGTAGCAATTGCCCAATAGCACCAGATTTTCTGTGGACTTCCTGGGATGTTACAGTATGATGACTAGTGACAAATCTGGCCAAATTTCAGGACAGAACTAGACAGATGAATCAGATGTAGGCTACAGCCATGAAGCATGTTTACACATCTTCTGTTAACGTCCTGCCCATAGAAATGTACTGATATCAGATGAGCAGGGACGTGCCTGTAATAAACCATGCTGCTGGATTATTTTTCGGACTTCACGCACGGGATATGGAATCAACTGTCAAATCGTTGTTTACAAAGTTCTACTGATTAGATTACATTCAACATTGCACCGTAGCCTACAAGTAACCTACGTCAAAATGCTGTTAAGTTAGGCCTTAGAGTACTGTACAGTCTCATGTGTAATCTGGATCTATGTACACGTGGCATTCCCAGCCAATATGGGTAAATGAAGGTGAGCTGCACTAGCAGTCAATCCTTCGATAGCTCAGTTGGTAGAGCGGAGGACTGTAGGGGAAATGTAGTCTGCATAGCAGGAATCCTTAGGTCGCTGGTTCAAATCCGGCTCGAAGGAGGACTTGGTTTTGTGATGGTTGTGCCCACTGAAAAAAGTTGTGTTTGTCAGTAATTACAGCAGGTTTTGTCTACTCCTCAAAAGAGTTCCCTGACCGGGAATCGAACCCGGGCCGCGGCGGTGAGAGCGCCGAATCCTAACCACTAGACTACCAGGGACTGAACTTCTAGGTGGGTCTGGCCTTTGACGGGGGCTTTTACTCTTGCTGGTGTGCCGCGCTCTCCTCCCAGTGGATCGAAGAGCGTTTCCTGAACTTCTTCCCCTTGTGCTGTGGTAGCAATTGCCCAATAGCACCAGATTTTCTGTGGACTTCCTGGGATGTTACAGTATGATGACTAGTGACAAATCTGGCCAAATTTCAGGACAGAACTAGACAGATGAATCAGATGTAGGCTACAGCCATGAAGCATGTTTACACATCTTCTGTTAACGTCCTGCCCATAGAAATGTACTGATATCAGATGAGCAGGGACGTGCCTGTAATAAACCATGCTGCTGGATTATTTTTCGGACTTCACGCACGGGATATGGAATCAACTGTCAAATCGTTGTTTACAAAGTTCTACTGATTAGATTACATTCAACATTGCACCGTAGCCTACATGTAACCTACGTCAAAATGCTGTTAAGTTAGGCCTTAGAGTACTGTACAGACTCATGTGTAATCTGGATCTATGTACACGTGGCATTCCCAGCCAATATGGGTAAATGAAGGTGAGCTGCACTAGCAGTCAATCCTTCGATAGCTCAGTTGGTAGAGCGGAGGACTGTAGGAGAAATGTAGTCTGCATGGCAGGAATCCTTAGGTCGCTGGTTCAAATCCGGCTCGAAGGAGGACTTGGTTTTGTGATGGTTGTGCCCACTGAAAAAAGTTGTGTTTGTCAGTAATTACAGCAGGTTTTGTCTACTCCTCAAAAGAGTTCCCTGACCGGGAATCGAACCCGGGCCGCGGCGGTGAGAGCGCCGAATCCTAACCACTAGACTACCAGGGACTGAACTTCTAGGTGGGTCTGGCCTTTGACGGGGGCTTTTACTCTTGCTGGTGTGCCGCGCTCTCCTCCCAGTGGATCGAAGAGCGTTTCCTGAACTTCTTCCCCTTGTGCTGTGGTAGCAATTGCCCAATAGCACCAGATTTTCTGTGGACTTCCTGGGATGTTACAGTATGATGACTAGTGACAAATCTGGCCAAATTTCAGGACAGAACTAGACAGATGAATCAGATGTAGGCTACAGCCATGAAGCATGTTTACACATCTTCTGTTAACGTCCTGCCCATAGAAATGTACTGATATCAGATGAGCAGGGACGTGCCTGTAATAAACCATGCTGCTGGATTATTTTTCGGACTTCACGCACGGGATATGGAATCAACTGTCAAATCGTTGTTTACAAAGTTCTACTGATTAGATTACATTCAACATTGCACCGTAGCCTACAAGTAACCTACGTCAAAATGCTGTTAAGTTAGGCCTTAGAGTACTGTACAGTCTCATGTGTAATCTGGATCTATGTACACGTGGCATTCCCAGCCAATATGGGTAAATGAAGGTGAGCTGCACTAGCAGTCAATCCTTCGATAGCTCAGTTGGTAGAGCGGAGGACTGTAGGGGAAATGTAGTCTGCATAGCAGGAATCCTTAGGTCGCTGGTTCAAATCCGGCTCGAAGGAGGACTTGGTTTTGTGATGGTTGTGCCCACTGAAAAAAGTTGTGTTTGTCAGTAATTACAGCAGGTTTTGTCTACTCCTCAAAAGAGTTCCCTGACCGGGAATCGAACCCGGGCCGCGGCGGTGAGAGCGCCGAATCCTAACCACTAGACTACCAGGGACTGAACTTCTAGGTGGGTCTGGCCTTTGACGGGGGCTTTTACTCTTGCTGGTGTGCCGCGCTCTCCTCCCAGTGGATCGAAGAGCGTTTCCTGAACTTCTTCCCCTTGTGCTGTGGTAGCAATTGCCCAATAGCACCAGATTTTCTGTGGACTTCCTGGGATGTTACAGTATGATGACTAGTGACAAATCTGGCCAAATTTCAGGACAGAACTAGACAGATGAATCAGATGTAGGCTACAGCCATGAAGCATGTTTACACATCTTCTGTTAACGTCCTGCCCATAGAAATGTACTGATATCAGATGAGCAGGGACGTGCCTGTAATAAACCATGCTGCTGGATTATTTTTCGGACTTCACGCACGGGATATGGAATCAACTGTCAAATCGTTGTTTACAAAGTTCTACTGATTAGATTACATTCAACATTGCACCGTAGCCTACATGTAACCTACGTCAAAATGCTGTTAAGTTAGGCCTTAGGGTACTGTACAGTCTCATGTGTAATCTGGATCTATGTACACGTGGCATTCCCAGCCAATATGGGTAAATGAAGGTGAGCTGCACTAGCAGTCAATCCTTCGATAGCTCAGTTGGTAGAGCGGAGGACTGTAGGAGAAATGTAGTCTGCATGGCAGGAATCCTTAGGTCGCTGGTTCTAATCCGGCTCGAAGGAGGACTTGGTTTTGTGATGGTTGTGCCCACTGAAAAAAGTTCTGTTTGTCAGTAATTACAGCAGGTTTTGTCTACTCCTCAAAAGAGTTCCCTGACCGGGAATCGAACCCGGGCCGCGGCGGTGAGAGCGCCGAATCCTAACCACTAGACTACCAGGGACTGAACTTCTAGGTGGGTCTGGCCTTTGACGGGGGCTTTTACTCTTGCTGGTGTGCCGCGCTCTCCTCCCAGTGGATCGAAGAGCGTTTCCTGAACTTCTTCCCCTTGTGCTGTGGTAGCAATTGCCCAATAGCACCAGATTTTCTGTGGACTTCCTGGGATGTTACAGTATGATGACTAGTGACAAATCTGGCCAAATTTCAGGACAGAACTAGACAGATGAATCAGATGTAGGCTACAGCCATGAAGCATGTTTACACATCTTCTGTTAACGTCCTGCCCATAGAAATGTACTGATATCAGATGAGCAGGGACGTGCCTGTAATAAACCATGCTGCTGGATTATTTTTCGGACTTCACGCACGGGATATGGAATCAACTGTCAAATCGTTGTTTACAAAGTTCTACTGATTAGATTACATTCAACATTGCACCGTAGCCTACAAGTAACCTACGTCAAAATGCTGTTAAGTTAGGCCTTAGAGTACTGTACAGTCTCATGTGTAATCTGGATCTATGTACACGTGGCATTCCCAGCCAATATGGGTAAATGAAGGTGAGCTGCACTAGCAGTCAATCCTTCGATAGCTCAGTTGGTAGAGCGGAGGACTGTAGGGGAAATGTAGTCTGCATGGCAGGAATCCTTAGGTCGCTGGTTCAAATCCGGCTCGAAGGAGGACTTGGTTTTGTGATGGTTGTGCCCACTGAAAAAAGTTGTGTTTGTCAGTAATTACAGCAGGTTTTGTCTACTCCTCAAAAGAGTTCCCTGACCGGGAATCGAACCCGGGCCGCGGCGGTGAGAGCGCCGAATCCTAACCACTAGACTACCAGGGACTGAACTTCTAGGTGGGTCTGGCCTTTGACGGGGGCTTTTACTCTTGCTGGTGTGCCGCGCTCTCCTCCCAGTGGATCGAAGAGCGTTTCCTGAACTTCTTCCCCTTGTGCTGTGGTAGCAATTGCCCAATAGCACCAGATTTTCTGTGGACTTCCTGGGATGTTACAGTATGATGACTAGTGACAAATCTGGCCAAATTTCAGGACAGAACTAGACAGATGAATCAGATGTAGGCTACAGCCATGAAGCATGTTTACACATCTGTTAACGTCCTGCCCATAGAAATGTACTGATATCAGATGAGCAGGGACGTGCCTGTAATAAACCATGCTGCTGGATTATTTTTCGGACTTCACGCACGGGATATGGAATCAACTGTCAAATCGTTGTTTACAAAGTTCTACTGATTAGATTACATTCAACATTGCACCGTAGCCTACAAGTAACCTACGTCAAAATGCTGTTAAGTTAGGCCTTAGAGTACTGTACAGTCTCATGTGTAATCTGGATCTATGTACACGTGGCATTCCCAGCCAATATGGGTAAATGAAGGTGAGCTGCACTAGCAGTCAATCCTTCGATAGCTCAGTTGGTAGAGCGGAGGACTGTAGGGGAAATGTAGTCTGCATGGCAGGAATCCTTAGGTCGCTGGTTCAAATCCGGCTCGAAGGAGGACTTGGTTTTGTGATGGTTGTGCCCACTGAAAAAAGTTGTGTTTGTCAGTAATTACAGCAGGGAATCGAACCCGGGCCGCGGCGGTGAGAGCGCCGAATCCTAACCACTAGACTACCAGGGACTGAACTTCTAGGTGGGTCTGGCCTTTGACGGGGGCTTTTACTCTTGCTGGTGTGCCGCGCTCTCCTCCCAGTGGATCGAAGAGCGTTTCCTGAACTTCTTCCCCTTGTGCTGTGGTAGCAATTGCCCAATAGCACCAGATTTTCTGTGGACTTCCTGGGATGTTACAGTATGATGACTAGTGACAAATCTGGCCAAATTTCAGGACAGAACTAGACAGATGAATCAGATGTAGGCTACAGCCATGAAGCATGTTTACACATCTGTTAACGTCCTGCCCATAGAAATGTACTGATATCAGATGAGCAGGGACGTGCCTGTAATAAACCATGCTGCTGGATTATTTTTCGGACTTCACGCACGGGATATGGAATCAACTGTCAAATCGTTGTTTACAAAGTTCTACTGATTAGATTACATTCAACATTGCACCGTAGCCTACAAGTAACCTACGTCAAAATGCTGTTAAGTTAGGCCTTAGAGTACTGTACAGTCTCATGTGTAATCTGGATCTATGTACACGTGGCATTCCCAGCCAATATGGGTAAATGAAGGTGAGCTGCACTAGCAGTCAATCCTTCGATAGCTCAGTTGGTAGAGCGGAGGACTGTAGGGGAAATGTAGTCTGCATAGCAGGAATCCTTAGGTCGCTGGTTCAAATCCGGCTCGAAGGAGGACTTGGTTTTGTGATGGTTGTGCCCACTGAAAAAAGTTGTGTTTGTCAGTAATTACAGCAGGTTTTGTCTACTCCTCAAAAGAGTTCCCTGACCGGGAATCGAACCCGGGCCGCGGCGGTGAGAGCGCCGAATCCTAACCACTAGACTACCAGGGACTGAACTTCTAGGTGGGTCTGGCCTTTGACGGGGGCTTTTACTCTTGCTGGTGTGCCGCGCTCTCCTCCCAGTGGATCGAAGAGCGCTTCCTGAACTTCTTCCCCTTGTGCTGTGGTAGCAATTGCCCAATAGCACCAGATTTTCTGTGGACTTCCTGGGATGTTACAGTATGATGACTAGTGACAAATCTGGCCAAATTTCAGGACAGAACTAGACAGATGAATCAGATGTAGGCTACAGCCATGAAGCATGTTTACACATCTTCTGTTAACGTCCTGCCCATAGAAATGTACTGATATCAGATGAGCAGGGACGTGCCTGTAATAAACCATGCTGCTGGATTATTTTTCGGACTTCACGCACGGGATATGGAATCAACTGTCAAATCGTTGTTTACAAAGTTCTACTGATTAGATTACATTCAACATTGCACCGTAGCCTACATGTAACCTACGTCAAAATGCTGTTAAGTTAGGCCTTAGAGTACTGTACAGTCTCATGTGTAATCTGGATCTATGTACACGTGGCATTCCCAGCCAATATGGGTAAATGAAGGTGAGCTGCACTAGCAGTCAATCCTTCGATAGCTCAGTTGGTAGAGCGGAGGACTGTAGGGGAAATGTAGTCTGCATAGCAGGAATCCTTAGGTCGCTGGTTCAAATCCGGCTCGAAGGAGGACTTGGTTTTGTGATGGTTGTGCCCACTGAAAAAAGTTGTGTTTGTCAGTAATTACAGCAGGTTTTGTCTACTCCTCAAAAGAGTTCCCTGACCGGGAATCGAACCCGGGCCGCGGCGGTGAGAGCGCCGAATCCTAACCACTAGACTACCAGGGACTGAACTTCTAGGTGGGTCTGGCCTTTGACGGGGGCTTTTACTCTTGCTGGTGTGCCGCGCTCTCCTCCCAGTGGATCGAAGAGCGCTTCCTGAACTTCTTCCCCTTGTGCTGTGGTAGCAATTGCCCAATAGCACCAGATTTTCTGTGGACTTCCTGGGATGTTACAGTATGATGACTAGTGACAAATCTGGCCAAATTTCAGGACAGAACTAGACAGATGAATCAGATGTAGGCTACAGCCATGAAGCATGTTTACACATCTTCTGTTAACGTCCTGCCCATAGAAATGTACTGATATCAGATGAGCAGGGACGTGCCTGTAATAAACCATGCTGCTGGATTATTTTTCGGACTTCACGCACGGGATATGGAATCAACTGTCAAATCGTTGTTTACAAAGTTCTACTGATTAGATTACATTCAACATTGCACCGTAGCCTACATGTAACCTACGTCAAAATGCTGTTAAGTTAGGCCTTAGAGTACTGTACAGTCTCATGTGTAATCTGGATCTATGTACACGTGGCATTCCCAGCCAATATGGGTAAATGAAGGTGAGCTGCACTAGCAGTCAATCCTTCGATAGCTCAGTTGGTAGAGCGGAGGACTGTAGGGGAAATGTAGTCTGCATGGCAGGAATCCTTAGGTCGCTGGTTCAAATCCGGCTCGAAGGAGGACTTGGTTTTGTGATGGTTGTGCCCACTGAAAAAAGTTGTGTTTGTCAGTAATTACAGCAGGTTTTGTCTACTCCTCAAAAGAGTTCCCTGACCGGGAATCGAACCCGGGCTGCGGCGGTGAGAGCGCCGAATCCTAACCACTAGACTACCAGGGACTGAACTTCTAGGTGGGTCTGGCCTTTGACGGGGGCTTTTACTCTTGCTGGTGTGCCGCGCTCTCCTCCCAGTGGATCGAAGAGCGTTTCCTGAACTTCTTCCCCTTGTGCTGTGGTAGCAATTGCCCAATAGCACCAGATTTTCTGTGGACTTCCTGGGATGTTACAGTATGATGACTAGTGACAAATCTGGCCAAATTTCAGGACAGAACTAGACAGATGAATCAGATGTAGGCTACAGCCATGAAGCATGTTTACACATCTGTTAACGTCCTGCCCATAGAAATGTACTGATATCAGATGAGCAGGGACGTGCCTGTAATAAACCATGCTGCTGGATTATTTTTCGGACTTCACGCACGGGATATGGAATCAACTGTCAAATCGTTGTTTACAAAGTTCTACTGATTAGATTACATTCAACATTGCACCGTAGCCTACAAGTAACCTACGTCAAAATGCTGTTAAGTTAGGCCTTAGAGTACTGTACAGTCTCATGTGTAATCTGGATCTATGTACACGTGGCATTCCCAGCCAATATGGGTAAATGAAGGTGAGCTGCACTAGCAGTCAATCCTTCGATAGCTCAGTTGGTAGAGCGGAGGACTGTAGGGGAAATGTAGTCTGCATAGCAGGAATCCTTAGGTCGCTGGTTCAAATCCGGCTCGAAGGAGGAATTGGTTTTGTGATGGTTGTGCCCACTGAAAAAAGTTGTGTTTGTCAGTAATTACAGCAGGTTTTGTCTACTCCTCAAAAGAGTTCCCTGACCGGGAATCGAACCCGGGCCGCGGCGGTGAGAGCGCCGAATCCTAACCACTAGACTACCAGGGACTGAACTTCTAGGTGGGTCTGGCCTTTGACGGGGGCTTTTACTCTTGCTGGTGTGCCGCGCTCTCCTCCCAGTGGATCGAAGAGCGTTTCCTGAACTTCTTCCCCTTGTGCTGTGGTAGCAATTGCCCAATAGCACCAGATTTTCTGTGGACTTCCTGGGATGTTACAGTATGATGACTAGTGACAAATCTGGCCAAATTTCAGGACAGAACTAGACAGATGAATCAGATGTAGGCTACAGCCATGAAGCATGTTTACACATCTGTTAACGTCCTGCCCATAGAAATGTACTGATATCAGATGAGCAGGGACGTGCCTGTAATAAACCATGCTGCTGGATTATTTTTCGGACTTCACGCACGGGATATGGAATCAACTGTCAAATCGTTGTTTACAAAGTTCTACTGATTAGATTACATTCAACATTGCACCGTAGCCTACAAGTAACCTACGTCAAAATGCTGTTAAGTTAGGCCTTAGAGTACTGTACAGTCTCATGTGTAATCTGGATCTATGTACACGTGGCATTCCCAGCCAATATGGGTAAATGAAGGTGAGCTGCACTAGCAGTCAATCCTTCGATAGCTCAGTTGGTAGAGCGGAGGACTGTAGGGGAAATGTAGTCTGCATAGCAGGAATCCTTAGGTCGCTGGTTCAAATCCGGCTCGAAGGAGGACTTGGTTTTGTGATGATTGTGCCCACTGAAAAAAGTTGTGTTTGTCAGTAATTACAGCAGGTTTTGTCTACTCCTCAAAAGAGTTCCCTGACCGGGAATCGAACCCGGGCTGCGGCGGTGAGAGCGCCGAATCCTAACCACTAGACTACCAGGGACTGAACTTCTAGGTGGGTCTGGCCTTTGACGGGGGCTTTTACTCTTGCTGGTGTGCCGCGCTCTCCTCCCAGTGGATCGAAGAGCGTTTCCTGAACTTCTTCCCCTTGTGCTGTGGTAGCAATTGCCCAATAGCACCAGATTTTCTGTGGACTTCCTGGGATGTTACAGTATGATGACTAGTGACAAATCTGGCCAAATTTCAGGACAGAACTAGACAGATGAATCAGATGTAGGCTACAGCCATGAAGCATGTTTACACATCTTCTGTTAACGTCCTGCCCATAGAAATGTACTGATATCAGATGAGCAGGGACGTGCCTGTAATAAACCATGCTGCTGGATTATTTTTCGGACTTCACGCACGGGATATGGAGTCAACTGTCAAATCGTTGTTTACAAAGTTCTACTGATTAGATTACATTCAACATTGCACCGTAGCCTACAAGTAACCTACGTCAAAATGCTGTTAAGTTAGGCCTTAGAGTACTGTACAGTCTCATGTGTAATCTGGATCTATGTACACGTGGCATTCCCAGCCAATATGGGTAAATGAAGGTGAGCTGCACTAGCAGTCAATCCTTCGATAGCTCAGTTGGTAGAGCGGAGGACTGTAGGGGAAATGTAGTCTGCATGGCAGGAATCCTTAGGCCCACTGATTTTTTTTTTTTTTTTGGCAGTAATTACAGCAGGTTTTGTCTACTCCTCAAAAGACTTCCCTGACTGGGAATTGAAGCCAGACGCTGTGTCTCCTTGTTTTGTTTTAACTCTGGGGACAGAAAGCAAGCCTGTGCCAGGCGACCTGAGAGGTCTGGATTGTTCATAACGTAACAGCAGATAAGAAATATATTTTGGACCTAAACCATTCAGTGCTTTATAAACCAACAGCAGTATTCTTTGACAGTCAGGAAGCCAGTGTAAAGACCTAAGAACTGGAGTGATGTGATTTACTTTCTTAGTGTTAGTGAGGACTCAAGCAGCAGCATTCTGAATCAGCTGAAGCTGTCTTATTGATTTTTTAGAGAGACCTGTAAACACACCGTTACAGTAGTCAAGTCTACTTTAGATAAACGCATGGATAAGATTTTCCAGATTCTGCTGAGACATAAATCCTTTAATCCTTGATATATTCTTCAGGTGATAGTAGGCTGACTTTGTCATTGTCTTAATGTGACTGTTGAAATTCAGGTGTAAGTCCATGACTACACCAAGATTTCTGGCTTCATTTGTGGTTTTTAGCATTACTGATTGGAGCTGAGTGCTGACTTTTAATCGTTCTTCTTTGGCTCCAAAGACAATTACTTGAGTTTTATTTTTGTTTAGTTAAAGAAAGTTCTGACACATCCAATCGTTGATTTGTTCAATGCACTTACACAGAGCTTGTATGGGATTATAGTAAATATATACATTTTGTGTATCGTCTGCGTAGCTATGGTAACATATTTTGTGGTTTTCCATAGTTTGAGCTAGTGGGAGCATGTAAATGTTGAACAGAAGAAGCCCCAGCATGGAGCCTTGGGGAACTCCACAGGTCATTTTACTCCACTCAGATTTGTGATTGCCTATAGACACAAAGTAGTCCCTGTCCTTCAAGTAGGATTCAAACCAGTCTAGCACTGGACCAGTAATTCCCAGCCAGTTTTCCAGTCAGTAATATGTTGTGGTCAACCGTGTCGAATGCAGCGCTGAAATCCAGTAATACTAAGACTGAAATTCTGCCATTGTGTTTAAGTGGATGTCATTGAAGACCTTAACAAGAGCAGTCTCGGTGCTGTGGTGTGGTCGAAATCCTGACTGGAAGACATCAAAACAATTATTTAGTGCCAGGAGGTTGTTCAGCTGTTGAAAAACTGCTTTTTCAATGATTTTACTTAAAAATGGGAGGTTTGATATGGGCCTATAATTGTTCATTAGTGAGGTGTCTAGATGATTCTTTTTTAAGAGTGGCTTGATGACTGCAGTTTTCAGGGCTTGTGGGAACACACCTGAAAGAAGAGATGAGTTTACAATTTGTAGTAAATCAGAGGCCATGCAGTTAGATACATTTTTGAAAAGGCCTGTAGGCAGAATATCAAGGCAAGAGGAGGTTTTTTTTAGAATTGAAATTATCTACAAGCTCATTGACTGAGACCCAAGAGAGGGCAGGTGAGGACGAGAAAGCCTGAGTAAATATTTCACTGGTGTTTTCAGTGATGTACCGTTTTGTGATGACCTCTTTTTGAACATTTGTGTGCATGGAGATAGTGCTCTCAACGAAAACACAGGAATGATCAGAGAGCGCAACATCAGACACCTCAACCTTAGAAATATTCAGTGTGTGTGGGACTTCCCATGCTAAGTCAGTCCATAGTTGTCAAGGACACAACACAGTTCTTTAGCCCCTCTGTCCTGAGGGTTGTCAACATGGATGTTAAAATCACCAACAATAACCACACAGTCAAATGACAGTAGACAGCAGTTCAGAAAAGTTCCGCTATCGCGTCGGGCCTAACAACGCCCCGTAGCTGGGGTAAAATCCCCCTGTAACCCACTGCCTCTCGTGGTCAATTGCTTAAATAGCTAATACAATTAAACATTTCCCTGGAGCTTGCTTGATCGTCTCGTTGAGAGATGTCAGGGATGAATTTTTCCTGTTCTCCTATGTTTGCTCAAATGGGTGAACTGTTTTTTTTTCTTCCCTCTGGAAAATTAGGGGTAGAATCAGTACATCAGCCATTCTCTCTGTAAAGCACTTTGTGTTGCCTTTGTATGAAATGCGCTATATAAATAAAGTTTGATTTGATTTGATGATTAACCAGCAAATATTTAGTTATACTTAGTAACTCATGTATTGTGTATTGATTATTGCAGGGTTTTAGGATTTCAAGGCGTCACATCATCACCTATGTGCTATGGAGGGGGGGGGGGGGTGCGGGGGTGGTGGACACCCCAGTTTCCCGAAACCTGACTATGGCAGCATTGCTCAGATTAGCGTCACGCCTTGTCACACACACGCACGCGCGCACTCACTCACACACACACACACACACACACACACACACACACACACACACATACCTCTGTGTTTCTAGACCTCTTAGCCTCCATGATGCGGATCTGCAGGGTGAGTCAGAGGATAGAGCACCAGCCCAGCTATGTGACAGCAGGGTGTGAATCCTCTACCAGGACTGCATTCAGAATGGATTGTTCCCTTCTTTTCCACCCCTCTCAGACAATACAACAACATCATACTTTATTAATAGTAACAAAACAGATATCTGACACAGTGGAGCAAGAGGACCAGGCACAGACACAGGAGTAGAGGAATAGTCCATTGACTGTGTGTTTATGTTCCTCATTGATTATCTCTTCAAACAGTCTGGCTAATGCAAAACACACACACATATATAAAACACACTCATGGTGCCATCATACTTGCTTAACATTCCTTTCGTCTGCCTCATACAGTCTCCTATGCTCTGACCCTGCATGCTTTGACCCTTTGACCCTGCAGGGCATATGTACATCAGGAGGAGAAAGCTGATGACTATATGCATCACAGTGTTAAACCTCAGGCCTAGATTAATCTGATGTATCTTTGGTATCTTATCTGACAACTGGGATAATTGCGGTTTAATGAAACTTTAATTTATAAAATGGTTCATGATTAAATTTTATAATGGCAAGTTGTCCTTCTCAGTTAAAGTTCATCAAAGACATTTTTAATGATCTTGTGGTCTTAGTTAATAATTGAAAGGGCAGAAATGGCACATCTGCTATACATTAATCCTTGGTGTGGGTCTACATCAGACCCAAGAATGTCACCTCTCTCTGCTGTAGAACCAGACACATGCCAACAGGGTAATTCAAGCAGCAAGGATTTGATTTAAATCTCATTACATTAAATTACATTACAGTCATTTAGCAGACGCTTTTATCCAAAGCGACTAACAATAATTGCATTTAACGTAGGAAAAGCCAATGTACTAGTACTTGCCGGAACTCACAAGTGCATCTTCTTTCTAAAACAAGTGACCAAGAGCATAATCTAGTGCTGAAGGCAAAGTGCAAGAAGAGCAATCTAAAGTGCAGTGCAATACAATACAATAAGTGCTTAGGAGGGAGGATTGTTTTATGCCATCTCCCATCCATACGCCAGGAAAAACATGCCAGGGTCCAGTCAAGGCCTCTGACTGAAATTGAACATTCATGCAGCGGGTTAGGGTTAGGGTTAGGGTCAGGGTTAGGGCGTGTGATTTATAGCTTTACTCAACCTGTCTGTGCTGTCACTGGTGACTCAAGCTGGGGACCAGAGAAACGCTCATATACAGCAGACACAGACTTTAAAACAGGAAATAGTACATAATGCTGAACGTTAACTGGATTAGGCCTGGTAGAGGTGCTCCTCGTGCCCCAGCCCCCTGCCCCCTCACCCAACCACCCCCACCTCACTACCCTCCAGCCCCTCACTCAGTCTCCAACCACCCCCATCTCACTACCCTCCAGCCCCTCACTCTCTATCCCCCCCCACCCAACCACCCCCACCCAGTGGCGATTTTACATTAGGGGCAGGTGGGGCAGTGCCCCACCAGGTGGGGCGCTGTTGTGCAAGATGCATCTTAGCCTACAACTGTGTTTCGGAAAAATCTAATTTATAATTAATACAAAATAGTGATTCAGTGGTGAAAATAGCATGTATAAATATAATAAACCTGACTGACACTATGTATAGTGCTGTTTTGCAGTAATTCCCTTTGTATGAGTGTGTCACAGACTGCTCTGACTCGGCAGAGGGGCACCGAAGCGTTCTCCCCTACTGTTGCTATAGCGACAATGTGAGCGTGGTCGGGAGTAATGTGAAAAAATATCACGCAGATTTCATTGGGTGGAGGGGCAGAAAAGTCTCTGCCCCTACGAAATCTACCTGGCAACAGGTTTAGCCAGGGAATAATGAAACAACGTTGATCAAAGTTGAACTACTGGGTCATTGTCGATCTACGTTAGCCAATGCTGCTAGCTAAAGTTTTGTAGAGATTAAAAGTGTTTTCAGGTGCAACAATGAATAGTGTAGATTATATGTTGAATGTGCGGTTTAGTACATTGAAACTTGAAGAGAAACTGGAAATAAAACGTTTAGGGCCATACGACCAGAAGAATTGGTGCTGCTTCAGGCTGGAGATAAGGTAACCCGTACCTTCAAACAGGAATGGTTTGAGAAAAAGAAGTGGCTAACTGCTAGCACCTCGAAAAGTGCGCTGTTCGGTTTCCCTTGTATTCTTTTTGGTGGAAACTCTGTTTGGGCATCGTCTGGATTCAAAGACATTAAACATCTGTCAGAAAGAACAGCGAAGCATGAAAGCTCTGCGTCCCATCTGAACTGTGCCATGAAGCTGGGTTTACTGGGGCAGCTCAACGTCCCATCTGAACTGTGCTATGAAGCTGGGTTTACTGGGGCAGCTCAACGTCCAGGCACAGCTCTGATGCGTTTCGCCGTTCCATCGCGGAGCACAACAAACAGACCGAGGAGAATCGGGATGTTCTGGGGAGGCTGATCACTTTTATTAAACTCTGTGGGAAGTGTGAAATGGGTTTGCGTGGTCACGACGAGTCAGCGAACTCACTGAACCCAGGCATTTTTCGGTGCATTTTTGAGACGATGTGTGAGGGGGACTAATGTGGACAGTGCGCCTTCACTCTAGTAGACTATTTGGCTGTGATATACAGTAAGTGGAGTACTAATAGGTTATGCGTAGTGCCCAGGTCTGATGGGTGCACACTTGTCACTTTCAGAACCCTGGACCGGGCATGCGCTCTCTTATGGGTCTAATTAGCCTACTCTGCGTGTGTTAATGTGTCGTTATCTTTGTGTGTTGTAGCCTCTGCTCTGATGTACCTACCGTAGACTAATTCGCTACCTTTAGTTCTTGTGATGGTGACATAATATAAAACTGCCCCTCCAGAAATGCCATGCTAAAATCGCCACTGCCCCCACCTCACTACCCTCCAGCCCCTCACTCTCTATCCCCCCCACCCAACCACCCCCACCTCACTACCCTCCAGCCCCTCACTCTCTATCCCCCCCACCCAACCACCCCCACCTCACTACCCTCCAGCCCCTCACTCTCTATCCCCCCCACCCAACCACCCCCACCTCACTACCCTCCAGCCCCTCACTCAGTCTCCCCCCCACCCAACCACCCCCACCTCACTACCCTCCAGACCCTCACTCTCTACCCCCCCCCACCCAACCACCCCCACCTCACTACCCTCCAGCCCCTCACTCTCTACCCCCCCCACCCAACCACCCCCACCTCACTACCCTCCAGCCCCTCACTCTCTATCCCCCCCCACCCAACCACCCCCACCTCACTACCCTCCAGCCCCTCACTCTCTATCCCCCCCACCCAACCACCCCCACCTCACTACCCTCCAGCCCCTCACTCAGTCTCCACCCCCCCCACCCAACCACCCCCACCTCACTACCCTCCAGCCCCTCACTCTCTATCCCCCCCCACCCAACCACCCCCACCTCACTACCCTCCAGCCCCTCACTCTCTACCCCCCCCACCCAACCACCCCCACCTCACTACCCTCCAGCCCCTCACTCTCTATCCCCCCCCCCACCCAACCACCCCCACCTCACTACCCTCCAGCCCCTCACTCTCTATCCCCCCCCCCCACCCAACCACCCCCACCTCACTACCCTCCAGCCCCTCACTCTCTACCCCCCCACCCAACCACCCCCACCTCACTACCCTCCAGCCCCTCACTCTCTACCCCCCCCACCCAACCACCCCCATCTCACTACCCTCCAGCCCCTCACTCTCTACCCCCCCACCCAACCACCCCCACCTCACTACCCTCCAGCCCCTCACTCTCTATCCCCCCCCCCACCCAACCACCCCCATCTCACTCCCCTCCAGCCCCTCACTCTCTATCCCCCCCCACCCAACCACCCCCACCTCACTACCCTCCAGCCCCTCACTCTCTATCCCCCCCACCCAACCACCCCCACCTCACTACCCTCCAGCCCCTCACTCAGTCTCCACCCCCCCTCACCCAACCACCCCCATCTTACTACCCTCCAGACCCTCA
>NC_140251.1:1168400-1208400 GCF_949987555.1 Borostomias antarcticus | reverse complement strand
AAGGTCAGCTGCCAGACATGCACACACAGCCATTCAAAGGCTCACATGCGGCAGACAAAAACACACATGCACACACGGTCTGGGGAGTTCATTACTGTTGAACTCTGAAGGCCTGGGGGGCAACTCTGAAGGCCTGGGGGGCAACTCTGAAGGCCTGGGGGGCACTCTGAAGGACTGGGGGGCAACTCTGAAGGCCTGGGGGGCACTCTGAAGGACTGGGGGGCAACTCCGAAGGCCTGGGAGGCAACTCTGAAGGCCTTGGGGGCACTCTGAAGGCCTGGGGGGCAACTCTTGTGTACAGTGTTTGTCTTCCCCCAGGTTTACTGAGGAAGAAGCTAGAGCTAAATATGGATCTGAAAACTGTTTGTGTGTGTGTGTGTGTGTGTGTGTGTGTGTGTGTGTGTGTGTGTGTGTGTGTGTGTGTTTGTGTGTCAGGTGACGCAGTGTATCTCTCTGATGAGGATCAGCTGCAGGAGTACATCCTAAATGAGAACGGCATCTTGTATCAGGGCTCCTGGGATCAGATCTCTGCCCTGCCCTGGAACTATGGACAGGTAACACACTCACTCACTCTCTCTCTCTCTCTCTCTCTCTCTCTCTCTCGCTCTCTCTCTCTCTCTCTCTCTCACACACACACACACACACACACACACACATACATGCACACACACACACACACACACACACAGACAGAGGAGTGTTTCACCAGTGTGTGTGTGTGTGTGTGTGTGTGTGACAGTGCATCTGCTGTCTGTTGGCTTGGAGATGGCCTGTGTGAAGAGTCACAGCTCAGTGACAGGGGGGGGCTGGGGCAGGCTATGTGGTGGATGTAAGGCATTTCTGGTCAGGAGGTGTGAGAATGTCAGACAGACCACACAAGCAAGGGCTTGTCTCTCCGAGAGACGAGAGAGGACAGAGAGAGAGAGACAGAGAGAGATACAGAGACAGATATGTAGACAGACTCAGCAACTGATTATCATTTTCAGTTGCATTGTCTGTAGTGTATTGTGACGGTCTCTCCCTAGTGAACATTCCCCTGAACAACACATTCTATCCTAGAGACCTCTGACAGTAGAGCAGGAAGGGAATGGGAGAGGTGAACTGACCAGAGACAGATCATGTTCAACAGATACAGTATATTCAGGCCAGTTTCTTTTATTCCTATTGCTGTCACTGTTGGTTTGGCTTACAGAGGGTCCTGTTATATGGAGTGGCTATAGCTCAGTTGGTAGAGCGGGTCGTTCAGTGACCAAAGGGTCAGTGGTTTGAATCCCAGCTCCGACTGTCGAAGTGTCCTTGAGTAAGACACCTAACATCAAATTGCTCCCAATGAGCAGGTTAGCACCTTGCATGGCAGCTGCCACCATTGGTGTGTGAATGAGAGGTGCTTTGAGTGCTGCTAAGGTGGAAAAGTGCTATATAAGTGCAGTCCATTTACCATTTATGTCCCGTTGCTTCCTAGTTCGAGGACGGCATTGTGGATATTTGTTTTGAGATACTGGACAACTGTCCTGCTGCACTGAAGAACCCAGAGATGGACACGACCAATAGGGCTGACCCTGTCTACGTCAGCCGCACCATCACCGCCATGGTGAGACCCAATCTGAGACAAGACTGGTTTAGAGCAAACGATCACTTCATTCTGATGGGTTTACAGTAACTTTGAGTGGATTATTCCTTTAATTGCAGTCCGATTTCTCTCTCTTATAGAACACCAACCCATGACCTACAAGAAAACTTCCTGTCAAGAGTTGGCAACTTCCTGTCCATACCGACTTTCCTTCCTGTCAAGACTGACTTCCTACTTGTCCGTCTGTGCAGGTGAACGCTAACGACGACCGTGGCGTGGTGTCGGGCCGGTGGGACGGCGAGTACGGGGACGGGACGTCGCCCACCCGCTGGACCGGGAGCGTGCCCATCCTGAGGCGCTGGAGCGAGGCCGGTGCCCGGAGGGTCAGATACGGCCAGTGCTGGGTCTTCTCTGGAGTGGCTTGCACAGGTCAGGGGAGATGGAGCACACACACTAAGAATGTGTTTATCAAATACAGATCCACCACCAACCTAACTCGGCTCACAAGAGCCGTTGCAAATAGGGACTGTGTGATTACTTTTAGAAAAACCTCTTTTAGTCAAAATGTTTTATCTTACAAGGGGTCCGCAATCTGGAACAGCCTCCCCCTATTCATAAGGGATTGCCCCACTCTTGCCACCTTTAAGGGGCATCTTAAGGTGTGGCTTAGAGCCAACCAAAAATGCGTACACTTCTAACTGCATGACATTTTTCTATGTTTTATATATTGTACTGTGTCTGTGTATTATATATGTACCTCTTGTAACTTGTTTTGTAACATCAACCTGCCTAATGGACTCCAGATGGAAACTAGCCTCCGGGCTACAATCTGGCATATTTACATGTTTTTTACACGTTCATCAATATGCACTGTCCTGATCTAAATAAACTCAACTAGAAACTACAGTAGACACTAAAAGCGCACACACACTCTCTGAAAGTAACACACTGTGATACCCTGGATCGCACACGTGAGGGAGGCTGAAGCACACACACAGTAACACAAAGGCAAAAACGTTCAAAACGGATCCCTATATATGTCAATCACTCACCTGTGTTCTATTCACTGTCAATGTCACCTATGTGACATTCATCCCAGTGATTCCAGGCAGTATGTAATGTGGTTTCCTCTCCCCCAGTGCTGCGCTGCCTGGGCATCCCCACCCGCTCGGTGACCAACTACTCCTCAGCCCACGACACAGATGGAAACCTGGCGGTGGACTTCCTGTATGACGAACAGCTGGAGAGCGTGGCCACCGGCCGCAAGGACATGATCTGGTACGAGGACAGGAGTGTGTATCAATCAATCCATCAATCAATCAATCAAAGCTTTATTTGTATAGCGCAATTCATACCCAGAGGCAACACAATGTGCTTTACAGAGAACAAGGGAGGTGGGCATACGTCCCACCCCTACATATTCCAGAGGGAAGCAAAAAACCAGTATCACCCAGGGGCCAGAAAAGTGAGCTGTAAAAATTCTTCCCTGACCCCTCTCAACAAGGCGATGGAGCTCCTGGAGTATGTTTGTCTAACGGCTAAGAACATTTATAAAGCAATACATTACATTAAATTACATTTCAGAGTAAGAGAGGCTAAAACATCATAAAGAGACATCTAGATTGGCCTCTAGCCTATTACAGAGTGGTCTACAAGTCACGTTAGATCTACACCATCCAGGTTCATTAGGCTACAGTAGGGACCTAATCATAGCTACTACATAGCTAAAACATCATAGAACAAACACTGGTGTGTGTCTGTGTGTGCGTGAATGTGCCTGGGTCCAGGTAGAGGCAGGGGTCGGGGTAGGGTGGGGGTAGGAAAAGGATACGGACCCGGGTTAGGGTGAGGGGTAGGGGTACTGGGCCCAGGCCTACAGACGGAAGTGGACTGGTGTATGTCTGTGTGTACGTGTGTGTGTGTGTGTGTGTGTGTGTGTGTGTTAACTAATTGCTACGACATCCACAGCAGACACAGGGGTATCTATCGGACTCCGGGAGGTCTGCTGGTGACAGCGGGGCATCCACTGGACCTGGTTAGAAGATAGGAGGGAGAGAGAGAGGCACTAGGGAGAGGGAAGGCAGAACAGGGTTAGTAGCACACAGAGCCATACAGACCACACAGATATTAAAACAGGCAACCTGGAGCAAGCTCCTGGAATATATTTGTCTAACGGCTAAGAACATTTATAGAGCAATAAATTACATTAAATTACATTTTCAGAGCATGAAAGGCTAAGAGCATCATAGGAGAGGTACGGAAAACACTGATGTATGTCTGTGTGTGCGTGAGTGTGCCTGGGCCCAGATAGAAACAGGGGTCTGGGGTAGGGTGGGGGTAGGAAAAAGATACAGACCCGGGTTAGGGTGAGGGGGGGTGTGTATGTGTATGTGTTGTAGAGGTGGTTCGGAGCCCCCCTTGTGTGGTGTGGTAGTCTTCCTTGAGCCTAAATTATCCACCACTGACTAACCAGAGTAGCGTACAGTGTGCCCCAAACTTTATGAATGACTTTGTTTCCTGTTTGTAGGAACTACCACTGCTGGGTGGAGTCCTGGATGGTCAGAGAGGACCTCCCTAAAGGCTACGATGGTTGGCAGGCTCTGGACCCCACCCCTCAGGAGAGGAGCAATGGTATGATCCAAAACCATGCTATATTTCCCTTAAAATTAATTATTGGTAGGTCACTAAAGCTCAGCATTATGTCACTTAACGCAATGACCCATTTAAATCTTTTCAGACATATTTTTATCCATTATTGTGTTCTTCTTTCACACTGATCACTGATCATGAGCTCTTTCAATAACTCCACTTCTCTCTCCCTCCCCTCCACCCCACCCTAGGGGTGTACTGCTGTGGCCCATGCCCGGTGCGAGCGATTAGGGATGGGGACGTGGAGCAGAAGTATGACGCAGCGTTTGTGTTCTCTGAGGTGAACGCTGACCTGGTGTACTGGGTGGTCCACCCTGATGGCCAGCGCTCACAGGCCTCCTTCAGCAGCCACACCGTCGGACGCAACATCAGCACCAAGAGCGTGTATGGGGACTACAGAGAGGACATCACTGCACACTACAAACACCCAGAAGGTATTTACACAAACATAGAAACAAATGGTAAATGGACTGCACTTATATAGCGCTTTTCCACCTTAGCGGCACTCAAAGCGCTTTACAATGGCCTCTCGTTCACCCATCAATGGCGGTAGCTGCCATGCAAGGTGCTAACCTGCTCATTGGGAGCAATTTGGGGTTAGGTGTCTTGCTCAAGGACACTTCGACATGTGGACAGTCGGAGCCGGGATTCGAACCACTGACCCTTCGATCATTGAATGACCCGCTCTACCAACTGAGCTACAGCTGCCCCCAAAAAGCACTAACACACACACATAGTTCCTCAAAGCTCCCAGGGTCTCTGTACTGTATGTACAAATATACACACCTGTGTTACTGTTTGTTCAGATGGGCGCAAATATGCAGAGAAAGGACATTGCTGCGCTTATCAAATACCTGAAAGGAATTGTGCTACTGTACACACAGGAAGACAGAGAAACAGGCTGCGTTCCGAATCGCATACTTCTACTACTTACTACCAGTACCTACTACAGCTGCCCTTAGAAAGTACATACTTTGCAAGCAGTAGGCATCCAATTGGGACATACTACCTTGTCATAACATTGCGCCTTGAAATTTGCCCACATCCGTCGCTGTCCATAATGCGACATTCGTCTACAGCTGTCACGACTCGCACATGTGACACACATTTCCGCTGCGCACACGATTGTGGGTCAGAATAGCCAGAAAAGCCTGCTGGCTTGCATACTGCAAAATACGACCGGATGTAGTAGGACATCCTGGTATTTTTGGCATACTGCATGTGGCATACTATGTATTGGGAAATACTACATCCTGTTTTGGCATACTATATAGTAGGGTAGTATGCGATTCGTAACGGAGCCACACTCACACACTCTTCTGTCTCCTCCTCCTCCTCTCCAGGCTCAGCACTGGAGCGTGAGGTGTATGAGAAGGCGGGACGTAGGGTTTCCCATATGAATGGTGTACCAGGCCAGCTGGAGCTGTCAATCAAGCACGGCCAGGCTGTCCACGGGACAGACTTTGATGTGATTGTGGAGGTGCACAACGTGGGAGGGAAGGACACGCTGGCTCAGCTGACCGTCACGTCTACAGCCGTCACCTACAACAGTCTCCACCGGGGGGAGTGTGTGAAACGCACTGCCGCTCTGAAGGTGCCAGCCCAGAAAGGTGGGCCACACAGCGTTCTGAATAGCAGGGAAAAGAGCTGCGCACTTCACATCAGTCCTAACCCGTGTTCGGAATCGCTCCCTATTCACTATATAGTGCACTATATAGGGCGTCAGCCATTTTGTTTGTAGTGTCCGAATTCTCCACGGAATTTTTGTTCCCTATATAGTACACTATTTATTACCCACAATTCACCTTGATTTGCAGGGAACAGCGCATGTACCCTACATTTTCTCCGTTCCCTAGGTAGTTCACTACATGGTGAACCCTATATAGGGAATAGGGAGTGAGGGAACGAGGGAGCGATTCAAACACAGATCTAGTGTTGGTTTTGTCTCTGGTGCGGCAGTCAAGTACAACAGGTCAGGTACAGTCAGGTACAACAGTCATGAAGCAGCTAAGGAGGACTCGCACACAAAAAATATAACCAGACTCAAAGTCTTATCAAGGTTTTTAGATTTAGTAGGGATCAATCAACGTTTCAGTCCACAAAGGGACTATCGTCAGTGCAATGTCGACAATCACCAACTCATACTGCTTATATCTTAAGTGTCAAGTCCCTGTCTGACTGTGCCATCTTAATGCGGTGGGCATCAGCACATTGTAGTTTAAGACAAAACTATACAGACACAAATGAATACATCAAGAGTACATTTAGTAATTGTCTCTCCTCTGTGTTCCTCCTCCAGCCCACAAGGAGGTGCTGCGTCTGCGCTACGACCACTACGGCGCGTGTGTATCAGAGCACCACCTGATCAGGGTCACTGCCCTCCTCAAGGCCAGCGGCCACAGTGACCTCATCCTCCAGGAGGTCAACATCCCACTGAGCATGCCCCAACTCCACGTCAAGGTAAGTGTAGAGGCGTGGCTTCCTCCGGGTGGTGAGGAGATAGAGAGCGGGCTGATAGAGATGACACCTGCTCTGTCCTCCTCTGTTCCTCAGGTAGCAGGAGAGGCGATCGTATCCAGGAAACTGACAGCTTACATCACCTTCACCAATCCGCTGCCAGTAACGCTGAAAAGGGGTGTGTTCACCATGGAGGGGGCGGGGCTTACATCAGCACAAGAGATCCCTGCCCCGTAAGTATCTCATATTGATAAGCCCATACATCACAATACACATACAAGCTTGCTCATTGGACACTTATTAATTGTTGTCCATTATTGTAGTAATGGGGATGTTTCTGACAGTGTAAAAGCCAAGACTCATCTCCATTGTGTGCTTCTACAAGAGGAGAAAGGCAGAGGCTTGTACAGTAGCTTGTACAGTAGATATGGCTCAAGAGGAGAAAGGCAGTTTGTACAGTAGCTTGTACAGTAGATATGGCTCAAGAGGAGAAAGGCAGCTTGTACAGTAGCTTGTACAGTAGATGTGGCTCAAGAGGAGAAAGGCAGAGGCTTGTACAGTAGCTTGTACAGTAGATATGGCTCAAGTTTGCACTTGTGTAGTTCAGAAACAATAGCGCTGAGCAGATGCTGATTGTTTAGAAGGGTGCCGTCAGTTCACAGCTCAGCTTTTCTGGCAGCCAGGAACAATTCATCAGAGAGGACATAGTCTGACCACTGAGCCTAAGAAAACAGAACACAAGCTGCTCTCTCTGGCGCCCCCTGGAGACAAACACATCCAGCCGACAGGGCCCCGCATCTAAGGACAAAGACCACTGCATCCCTGCACTGAGGGCTGAGGACAGAAACTTTGTGGAAAGTGACATTGTGTGTGTGTGTGTGTGTGTGTGTGTGCGTGTGCGTGTGTGTGTGTGTGTGTGCGCGTTTTAGTGGGATGGTCATAGAAGGACCAGCCCTGGTTCCACTACCACAAATGCGCGTGCATTCGTACACACACACACGCACACACACACACAATGTCACTAACACACTCTTCCCACATATCGGTAGAAGCCAGTGTAAACATATTCCCTCAGGCTAAGACATTAACACACTATAATTACAGTTCTCTCCACTGACTTCTATAGTGGGGCTGAATCTGACCATTTTCTGATGTTAAAGTTGTTTTATTACACAAGGGCCAGATCGCCAGATACATCTCGCCATATATTGCCACAAACGCTGGTGGTGCCGACTCCATGTTCTCCCTACCTCAGGCTCACAGATCTGGGTTCTTCTTACCCCCGGGCAAACAAGTTGCAAGCAAAGAAATAGGCAAAATCCAAGAGACATTTAAATTATTGCTAAACAGAAAAAGTAAAACTAACCTTAACGTCATCAAAATTACCCCCCCACATTATTATTTTTAGTACTTGGAGTCTTGATTATGATGGTGGAGTGTCTAACACAGGACAGATATAGAATAAAAGACAATGTTGTTAAAAGCAGGAGAATAGGATTGTCTCAATCATGCATCTGAAGCAGTCCATTGTTATGACGGCGTACACTGACAGGACAGTATTAGCAGCAAGTTGGCTGTAAGTGTAAGTGGCAGCTTGATGTCTTATTGAAGTGGTTACACACCATTTGACCTTGATCTCCATTCTTCCAAGCTAAAACTTTAACAGGCTGCACATGCCCAACGCGATTTGATTGGCTACAAACCATAACATTTTCCAGAAAACACCCGCCCCTTTTCCAGACATCAGACGGAAAATGTTATCCCTACGTCTCGCCGGCCACTCCAGGGGCGAGACAACAAATTGCTGGGCAAATAATGAGGGAACACCAAGGAAAACATTTTTGTCTGGACACGGACAGACCCAGCATAATCTAATCTCCCGTGCTGGCCAACACAAATGTAGTACTGTCCAACTTACACAAGTGTTTAGAGGCCAGAGGTTTAGAGGCTAGGGGTTTAGAGGCTAGGGGTTGACTTGGAATCTAGCAGAAAAATAAAGGGCACACAGAAGAGGAGAAACATAATTCACCATGCCTCTCTCCTCCAGGAGTGACATTGGACCGGGTCAGAGGGTGTCTGTCAAGCTGCCCTTCAAGCCCACTCGCCCAGGCCTGAGGAAGTTGCTGGTGGACTTCGACTCTGACAGACTGAGGGATGTGAAGGGCGTTGCCACTCTGATCGTCAGACGGAAGTAGTGAATTGTGAAATTAGTGTATGCTGTAGCATATTCAGGTGTATATTTTCATATCAAATAACATCCTTCATCAGTATGATTGAAACCAATGTAAAATTATGTGAAAAGTTTATATTAATATGAAATAAAAATACTATATAAATCCATATTTATAACACTTCCCAAAGGTTCATGTAAATGTAAAATTCCAGTTAGATTCTAGAGACCTTGACATTGTTTGCACTTTGATTCTGAGTTCTGATTTTGATCAAAGAATCTGTAGCTTAGTCTACACTTAGGCTATTCACTAACTTTGTGCAATAGCCGACATTTAGATATGTCTTATAGAATAGATAGGATTCTTTTTTTTTTATTGCATTTTTCATACCCTGCTACTGTATAACTGTAATTGTTGATTGCAAGTTCGTACATTCTCATTGTTGTCTGCATGCTGTCATTATTCTGGTATTTTTCTGTCCTCTGCCACTGAATTACTGTTTGTAAGCAGTAGACATCTGTAAGAGACTCGGTCTCAGTATGTTCTTCTCTGTCTAGGCGTATCTATCTATCTATCTATCTATCTACCTACCAACCTATCTATCTATCTACACAGTGAACCCTCCGCTCTTAATTACAAACTCATGTGAGACATGTCTGTAATTACTTTTTTAATAAAGGGCTTTTTAATTGTATGGATTCACTCTGTGACAAGTTATCAAAATAAGCATGTAAAATACATTATATTGACAAAAAGCATTAGCTGCATTGTCTGGAACCAGAGGTGAAGGAACCTCAGACGCTCAGCTCTCTGACGGCGGGACTATCTTCCGCACGGATCGAGATAGGGCTTGCTGGATGACGGGGTACAGTTTGAAGCATCCCTCAATACAGGTGCGCACCCCGGCAGTCAGCGTCTCCTCGCCCATCTCACCGTCCGACTGCAGTCCTGATATCTGGTTGAGGCTGGGCAGGAAAGCAACGGTCAGGTTGCCATAATTATCTCCGTTGCCTGAGGCTATAGCACCGCTGCTCTCTTCCAGACAGCTGGGGTCCATCAGGTAAGTGGCGCCGTCCTGTCGGATGGAGCACCCGAGAACCAGGTCGTACATCTCAATACCGGCGTCCGCAAGGGCCAGGGATGCGCAGGTGACGGCGTGAGCCAGGACGGAACCATCGTTTTCCAGCACCATCACGTTGACCTCGATCTGTGAGCGGGGGTACTTGTGGAGACACACCCCCGGCCTCAGGCTCTCAAGCAACATCAGCGAAAGATCCTTCTCCTCGCTGCCCTGGATCCACGACCCTCTCTCCCGGCAAGAGAACGGGGCGAATCTCATGTCCGTCATCAATCGTCCGCATTTCATGTCCGTCTCGTCCTTGCGTTCAGTCTCCCTAGGACCATATACACAGCACATCAGCTTGGTGTTCCCTGCTTCTATGTAGGCTGAGCCTTTGGCTTGACTAACCAGACCGCAGCGGACAAATACGGGTCGGACGTCCACTTGGCCTCGCTGCCTTCCATCTATCCGGGAGTCGGTGAGAGCGGTGCGCTTCGAATGTGATGTGCAAAAGAGAGACGGACTTTGAGACACTTCTGGGCCCCGTATTCGTTTAGTGTCAGTCGGCATTTTCGGTTGAATTTCTTGCTAAACTGATGTTTAACCACGTGTCAAATGCAGCTTTAGTCTGAAGTTCCTAGCATGTGTGCAATGCCAAAAATGTCCACTTGCAACATAGCACGCAGCACAAAGGTTCCACCCCAGTCACACGTTAGTGTTCACACCATATATCTCTGGTTCACACTGCTTACATGCTCTGCTGCACCAAATGTGTGATGTAGCAAAAATAGAAAACAAATATTCTAAACAGTCGTTACATAGTCGTGTAACATCGCAACACAACACAACCCCGATACATGCAAGACATTGGTGGAAATATGTAATACTAGGTCTGTGCAATGAAAATTACTAGCTGTGTACACATACACACCCCAGGAAATACAGTGCAATACTAATATAGATAAAAGCACTAATATAACGTAATGTCTCAGAATAAAATCAGACATATTTTCTTTACATTGCATCATCCAACTCCAGCAAGCAAATTTCGAGCAGAGCGATGATGGACATTGGTCTAGAGCCAATAGGAACGGACTCTCGGTGAAAGCCGGTATAGTCCAGCCAATAGGATTTGCTTGTGGGAGTGTTCATTGCGTTTCTCTTTGACTGCAGCAACGTGGGCAGGCTGTGTGTGTGAGTTGAAATCAGAGAATTACACCACTCCAGTGAGTATTTCCTCCAATTTGCCGATACTTGAATGAGTCATATATGCTTTCAAATGCGTATCCTCTTAGATACTTGATGTAGCAGTTAATATTTTGGCTTACACGCTTCATATGGCGAAACGATTTGGCTGACGTTACACTTGTAGTGCCAGCTAGCCTAGCTTAACCCTACAATCAGTCATAGTAGCCAGACAGCCACTCACGTTGCACCAGTTGACACGCCGATTCCATTTAACCTAGCACTAACCGTTTACGCTAGCTACTTAAGTTAGCTAATGTTGCCATATCCAGCCATTCCGTCGTTTTTTCTGGACTGAGCCGGAATAACGTTATGCCCACGACATGTTTAACGTTACAGCCAATCAAAGGCTTTGATACTGCATGGGTAAACTACTGGGAAGTGAAGTTTTTCAAGCCTGCGAACGGTCGTCAACGAAGTGATGTAGTCAAGCCCGGGGCACGGGCTGTTTACCGGCCGTGTGTTCTCCTGGGCCCGGGGCACGGGCTGTTTACCGGCCGTGTGTTCTCCTGGGCCCGGGGCACGGGCTGTTTACCGGCCGTGTGTTCTCCTGGGCCCGGGCTGTTTACCGGCCGTGTGTTCTCCTGGGCCCGGGGCACGGGCTGTTTACCGGCCGTGTGTTCTCCTGGGCCCGGGGCACGGGCTGTTTACCGGCCGTGTGTTCTCCTGGGCCCGGGGCACGGGCTGTTTACCGGCCGTGTGTTCTCCTGGGCCCGTGGCACGGGCTGTTTACCGGCCGTGTGTTCTCCTGGGCCCGGGGCACGGGCTGTTTACCGGCCGTGTGTTCTCCTGGGCCCGGGGCACCAGCTGGGTGGTTTCCACCTAGATGATCCTACCTAGCCACCAATGGGAATACAGATCCTAGAGCTGCTCTCACCGCAGCCCTGCATTATGAATGAGTGTATGGTTTACCAGGTCAGGAGTCAAGTTGTACCACACTATCTGGTCATGGTTATCATGACAAACCATCAGTATATTAATCTTATATGAACTGATGGATAAACATCCTGATCCAGTACAGTCCTAGATCTGAATTGTTGACCAGATGAAGAGCAGTGCAACTAGTGCTTATGGTCACTTTCCTGGCTATCGGCTAACCATAAACCTATGGTGTGATGTCTTTACTGATGTGTGGGTGGGGCTAGGTCCTACAGACAGTGGACATTACAGGGGTGGTTGGGCTAGCACAGGCCCTCGGGACCTAGTTAAAGGACTATGCTCGTTTTTGACAACCTGGACCTTATTTACGACATATTATAAGAAGTTTGACTCACCCAGATCACTTTTGTGTTGTTCGGAGGCCTGTAGAAGAAATTTAAAATCCAGCGCGAGCCAGTATATCCATGTAATGGCGGCGCACGGGGCAAAGGGAATGCAGCTTCTAAAAATCCATTTTCGGCCGCTAAACGGTTGTTTTCATCAATCACATTGCATGAATCGACAGTTGATATTCCTCTACGCGAGCCATTCTTTCGGTTTTCAAATACGTGGTCTGTAGCCACTGTAATATGATCTTTACACTGGCTATGCTCCCTCACATTCTCTGCGCTACGATCGGATTGTTGCTGACGAATGACGACGACAATATTCTCGGCACCAACTACGATCGTAGCGCAGAGAATGTGAGCCGGAGAATAGCAGGCTGCGCGCTGGCCTGTGCGCATGCGTGCTGGAGCAAGTGGGGGAGAGGCTTGTAAAGATCATATTACAGTGGCTACAGACCACGTATTTGAAAACCGAAAGAATGGCTCGCGTAGAGGAATATCAACTGTCGATTCATGCAATGTGATTGATGAAAACAACCGTTTAGCGGCCGAAAATGGATTTTGAGAAGCTGCATTCCCTATGCCCCGTGCGCCGCCATTACATGGATATACTGGCTCGCGCTGGATTTTAAATTTCTTCTACAGGCCTCCGAACAACACAAAAGTGATCTGGGTGAGTCAAACTTCTTATAATATGTCGTAAATAAGGTCCAGGTTGTTAAAAACGAGCATAGTCCTTTAACACAGGGAGGAATGAGGACCAACAGGTTACAACTTGTTAGTCGTATCCAGGGAGGACGGACGGAGGGAGGGACGGATTGATGGGTTAGGTTAGGTTAATAGTGGGATTAAAACATTTGTTAATAGGCCAAGGAAAGCCAGGTCTCCTCAGAGGAGCTGAGTAGTCCTTTTACATTAATTTGAGGCAGTTTTTCCATGTGTTTGTTTGCTGATTGAAGGTGTAATATTGCCTCTGCGTTCACAGAGGAATAACCAAGCTCCCGCCCAGATGAGCCAGCTCCCCTGCAGGCAATTCATTTGTTTGTCCTTGACTGTTATTTTCTGTGTATGTTTAACTTTTTTCGTGTTTGTGTCTTCATTCCTGTGTCTTTGCAGGCAGCCCTGTCAGAATGGACTCTTCACTGACTGCTTCTCAGATCCGTGAGAAGTTCATTGACTTCTTCCGCCGCCATGAGCACCAGTATGTCCACTCATCCGCCGTCATCCCCCTGGACGACCCCACTCTGCTGTTCGCCAACGCTGGCATGAACCAGGTACCGTGCAACACGCGCCTCCTCCTGCTCCCTTCCCCTCCTCCCTTCATCCCTTCATCCCTCCTCCTGCTCTCCTCCCTTCATCCCTCCTCCTGCTCTCCTTCCCCTCCTCCCTTCATCCCTCATCATGCTCCTTCCCTCCCTTCATTCCTCATCCTGCTCTCCTTCCCTCCTCCCTTCATCCCTCATCCTGCTCTCCTTCCCTCCTCCCTTCATCCTTCATCCTGCTCTCCTCCCTTCATCCCTCATCCTGCTCTCCTTCCCTCCTCCCTTCATCCCTCATCCTGCTCTCCTTCCCTCCTCCCTTCATCCCTCCTCCTGCTCTCCTTCCATCATACTTCATCCTGCTCTCCTTCCCTCCTCCCTTCATCCCTCATCCTGCTCTCCTTCCCTCCTCCCTTCATCCCTCCTCCTGCTCTCCTTCCCTCCTCCCTTCATCCCTCATCCTGCTCTCCTTCCCTCCTCCTTTCATCCCTCATCCTGCTCTCCTTCCCTCCTCCCTTCATCCCTCCTCCTGCTCTACTTCCCTCCTCCCTTCATCCCTCCTGCTCTCCTTCCCTCCTCCCTTCATCCCTCATCCTGCTCTCCTTCCCTCCTCCCTTAATCTCTCCCTGAATCCACTTTTATCCCTCCTTCTGTTGGGAGCAAAATGACCAAATAGTCGACTAACATTAGTCCATTAATTGGGGTCAGCCCTAATCTGTTCATCCATCCATCACTCCCTTTCTCCATTCATCTATCCGCTCTCTCTCCTCCCCCCTTCATCTTTCCATCCATCCATTCATCTGACCTCCTGCTCCTTCCCTCTCGCTCTCTTTCCATCCCCTGGGTTACAGCGTGGCAGGCCAGACTAATCAAACTCACCTCTGTGTCCAGACACTGGGAAATGGCAGCCTGGGGAGATGCCTTCCACAAACAGATGTGCTCCTCTCTACCAAATAGATAGACCTGGATACCTATTGTGTTCCTCTGGCCACCCCCATGCCTCTCTCTTACTCTCTCTATCTGCCTCGCTCCCCTTCTCTCTCTTCTCTACCAGTTCAAGCCCATCTTCCTGAACACCATTGACCCCTCCCACCCCATGGCCCGTCTTCGCCGGGCAGCCAACACTCAGAAGTGTATCCGTGCCGGGGGCAAGCACAATGACCTGGATGACGTGGGGAAGGACGTCTACCACCACACCTTCTTCGAGATGCTGGGGTCCTGGTCCTTCGGGGACTACTTCAAGGTAAAGTAGGGGGGAGAAAGGCAGAAGGGAGGGTGGGGCTGTATCCACTTGACCTGCAACACTCAGCATAAACACTTAAGGAAGTTTTAAACATACAAAATGTTTGATTTTAAGCATTTACATATGTCTATATAGCATGATAAACCAAGAGGGATCAGTCAATGAGGATCCCAAAATGCATTTGGCTCTTCTACAGCAGTGTCTTAAATTTGGTTTCGGTTTTGAGTCGACACCACAGTTTAAGAAAAAAAAAATGTGTGTACACATGCTAAGATTCAATCAGCAACACAATGTTCTTCTACGGCCTTATTTGGGAGTGTGGGTGTACCCAAACTGCCCCAAGCAGGCTCCAGGCCTCAGACATAAACTGAATTTACCTTCACAGCATAAGTTACATATTGTCACTTTAATGAAGACGACAACCCCGTTATCACAACAAGTGAGTGTGTTAATTAGTGTTTAAAAAAATAAATAAATAATTGCTCTCTCCTGTCCTCCCTCCCCAAAGCAACTGGCCTGTAAGATGGCCCTGGAGCTGTTGACTGTGGAGCTGGGCATCCCCATCGAGCGCCTGTACGTCACCTACTTCGGGGGACATGCAGAGGCAGGTCTGGAGCCGGACCTGGAGTGCAAACAGATCTGGATCGACCTGGGGTGAGGCTGGATCAGGGTGGAGGTGTTGGGGGGAGGCTGGATCAGGGTGGAGGTGTTGGGGGGAGGCTGGATCAGGGGGGAGGAGTTTCTGGGGGGGAGGCTGGATCAGGGTGGAGGTGTTGTTGGGGGGAGGCTGGATCAGGGTGAAGGTGTTGGGGGGGAGGCTGGATCAGGGTGGAGGTGTTGGGGGGGAGGCTGGATCAGGGTGGAGGTGTTGGGGGGGAGGCTGGATCAGGGTGGAGGTGTTGGGGGGGAGGCTGGATCAGGGTGGAGGTGTTGGGGGGGGGGAGGCTGGATCAGGGTGGAGGGGTTTCTGGGGTGTGAGGCTGGATCAGGGTGGAGGTGTTGGGGGGAGGCTGGATCAGGGTGGAGGTGTTGGGGGGAGGCTGGATCAGGGTGGAGGTGTTGGCGGGAGGCTGGATCAGGGTGGAGGTGTTGGGGGGGAGGCTGGATCAGGGTGGAGGTGTTTCTGGGGCGGGAGGCTGGATCAGGGTGGAGGTGTTTCTGGGGTGTGAGGCTGGATCAGGGTGGAGGTGTTGGGGGGAGGCTGGATCAGGGTGGAGGTGTTGGGGGGGGGGAGGCTGGATCAGGGTGGAGGTGTTGGGGGGGGGGGGGTTGGATCAGGGTGAAGGTGTTGGGGGGGAGGCTGGATCAGGGTGAAGGTGTTGCGGGGGAGGCTGGATCAGGGTGGAGGTGTTGGGGGGAGGCTGGATCAGGGTGGAGGTGTTGGGGGGGGAGGTTGGATCAGGGTGGAGGTGTTGGGGGGGGAGGCTGGATCAGGGTGGAGGTGTTGGGGGGGGGAGGTTGGATCAGGGTGGAGGTGTTGGGGTGTGAGGCTGGATCAGGGTGGAGGTGTTTCTGGGGTGGGAGGCTGGATCAGGGTGGAGGTGTTTCTGGGGTGTGAGGCTGGATCAGGGTGGAGGTGTTTCTGGGGTGTGAGGCTGGATCAGGGGTGTGAGTTTGGATAAAGTGGGATTGTGTTGTACTTTAGGTGCAGTTGATTTGGATTATTTGGTTTACTTACTGTCACTTTTGAGATTATTCTGTTGGTTTCACTACAAAGAGCACAGTCAAATGCAGCCTAAGCCCACGTATACTCTAGCAAGGGGCTCCTCTAGGTCAGACTGAATGATACAAATCTCCATCCTGTTTGTCCTGCTTTTAATGGAGTTATACTATGTTACACTCTATTGAATGAGATTTCTCCTTGGGACACACACTGCTATTACACCTGCCCCAACCTCCCAGATACCCCCACTGCCTACAACAGCACCATCTAGAATGTTCCCTCTGTCTGATTTTTCCTGCCAGTCCCTCTAGTCTACACACATTGTCCCCCTGAGGCCTCTCTGCCTCACCTTGATGTCACTTTACTTACTATATCCGAGTGTTTGTATGCCCTAAGTGTAATTGTGTATATCATTTGTGTGCCAGGATGGACGAGTGTCGTATTCTGCCAGGCAGTATGAAGGATAACTTCTGGGAGATGGGGGACACCGGCCCCTGCGGCCCCTGCAGTGAGATCCACTTTGACCGTATCGGGGGGGGACGCGACGCCTCCCACCTGGTCAACATGGACGACCCCAACGTCCTGGAGATCTGGAACCTGGTCTTCATCCAGTTCAACAGGTAACACACACACACACACCTCTGTGAACATACCCGAGTGATTACGCACCAGTAATAACACACACACATACTTGAATACTGTCTGCAAGATATGACTTAGTAGTTTTATTCTTATACATAATAATAACATATCTATATTCAGACACGCTCTTACTTAGAGGGGCGAGGATTTAGCATTTATCTAATGGTAAATGGTAATGGAAAATGGACTGCACTTATATAGCGCTTTTCCACCTTAGCGGCACTCAAAGCGCTTTACAATGACCTCATTCACCCATTCACACACACATTCACACACCAATGACGGTAGCTGCCATGCAAGGTGCTAACCTGCTCCTTGGGAGCAATTTGGGATTAGGTGTCTTGCTCAAGGACACTTCGACATGTGGACATGTATTGTCCACATGTCGAATCTAATTGTATTGTCAGTATCAGTTATCATGAAAATTGTGTATTGGGGTCCAGTATCACGTATTCTTGTTGACGTAAGCAACCGTGATAAAAAATAAAGTATCCTGTTATGTTCTCTCTTCTTGCTGAAGTAACATTGCCTCGAAGGTGTGGGAGGATTTGACAATGTCAGTGGGAGGATTTGGCAATATCAGTTTGAACTCTGGACACGAGAGAGCCTAACGTGTGGAAAACTTTATCTCGACAAGGGCCCTGTCTGTCCCCATGGGTGGGGACATGCTGGGGGTGCTTAACTCTGTTCGGGGCTCCCTCTCTCACGGGTAGTGTGATGCTCATCCGACGAGGGTCCTAGTGCACTATTTTGTTTTACCTGGTATACCTTTAATAATCATTACTATTCTAAAAGTCTCTTTAGTGTCTTGAGTACGAGCAGAATCTATTTTTCCACCACAAGAGCAATCAGTACAGCTCATGCTCATTTGTTAACTGACGAGCTAACCAACAAGCTACCAAGTCAGCACCTCTGCTAGCTTGCCCTCTAGTCGCAGTAGATATAACTCTACATTATAAAATGTATACATAATAAAACATGGGAGTGGGGTATCTTAGTTCTCTACATATGTATTGTCTTATTTGTGTGAAATATCATATAAGATATGCTCCAATCATGTTTATTTTTATTTAAATTACTCATTCATGAGAACCTAGCTATAGGCACCAACATCACCATTCTGGGTTCAATAGGAAAGTAGTAAAGGTATTTTCACACCAAATGCGAATATTCTTGTGAAAAAATAAATAAATAAATCAAAACCCATATTTCTCAATTAGTCTCTTCACACCAAACGCGAAATTTCTGCGTTCCAAAAGCGGGGGGGGGGAAAAAATCCCGCAAATGTTTTGATTTTTCTGCGGATTTCACTGGCCTGACGGGCACGTCACAATCAAATGACGGCAAGCCGAACATGCTGACAGCACAGCACGAGAGCCTTGAACAGCCTGTCTGCATAAATCCTCTTTTTGGTGTGGGAGATCACTGTGTAGAATAGCTATGATTAGGTCCCTACTGTAGCCTAATGAACCTGGATGGTGTAGATCTAACGTGACTTGTAGACCACTCTGTAATAGGCTAGAGGCCAGTCTAGATGTCTCTCCTAGGATGTTTTTAGCCTCTCTTACTCTGATATGTAATTTAATGTAATGTATTGCTTTATAAATGTTCTTAGCCGGTAGACAAACATACTCCAGGAGCTTGCTCCATCGCCTTGTTGAGAGGGGTCAGGGAAGAATTTTTACAGCTCACTTATCTGGCCCCCGGGTGATTACTGTTTTTTTGCTTCCCTCTGGAATATGTAGAGAGTGGGTTGTATGCCCTCCTCCCTTGTTCTCTGTAAAGCGCATTGTGTTGCCTCTGGGTATGAAATGCGCTATACAAATAAAGCTTTGATTGATTGATTGATTGAACTTACAGTACCGTTAGCGTAGCTATAGCAGCAGACAGACCACTAAGGTTTCTGATAACATTATAGCCTATAGCGAAATCAGACTGTTACAACAACGTCAACAGCTAACATTAGGCCATTAACGTTAGCTATGGTTAACATTAGCTTAGTGGGTTAGTACATTTATCGCAACTCACCGTCATCTGTCCCAAGTTGTTCAACCCTGCCACAGATATTGTCCTTCATTTCAGTGTCCTTGTAAGTTCTTAGCTTCTTATCATACAAGGTTGGATATTGCTCTACCAAATGGATAAGCTTGTATGAAGAGATACAGATCGACATTTCCTTTACTGTAGTGAGTCGCTTGTAACTTGGTGATCAATGGAAAGTGATCAATGGAAAAACCGTTATTTTTGGGGGGTGCCTATCCTGCTCGAGAAATTGTCACGCTCGTGGCATGTAACCAGTCAATAGGCCTATGCAACTGCAGCTATTTCGATGTGTTGGATGCAACATTGAAGCGCTGACTACAATTTGATTTGTGACACATTGTAGCAAAAGTAGCCTGGGTGCAAAAGTGGTGGGTGGAGCATCTGACTCGTGATGACAATGAAAATGATTGACATGGAATTTTTATTTTCCGCAAATTCTGTTTGGAATGCATGGAACGCTATTTTTCGTACTGCGCTTGGTGTGAAAGGTTTGGCCGCGGAAATTAATTAGGCGAAATTCTCAATTTATTTTTCACTTTTCGGTCTGAAAACAACTTAATTCTGAAAAAAAAAAAGAAGAAATCTTTGATTTTTGTCATGCTACAGTACAATATTCAAAACATGAATATTTGAACTCCAGTTGATTCCTCGCATAGTTAACTTAAAACAGCATATTTTTATATTACACAGCAATTGTGTGAAAATTAAGACCTTTTTCAAAAGTACATGATTTCGATTGTGGCTATTTTGGCTAATGGGCAAAAAAAAAAATCAATCTGGTTTCTTGACACTGAAACCAAAATTGTTCTATAGAGCCTTATCTTCAAATTAGAAGTGAGAAAAAAACTTTTGCATCAATTTTAAATGTGTGTCCAGGCACCCCACTAAATAAATCACTCCCTTATCCACCCTCCCCTCTGTGTGTCCAGGGAGTCGGAGACGGAGCTGAAGCCCCTCCCTAAGAAGAGCATTGACACGGGCATGGGCTTGGAGCGCCTGGTCTCTGTGCTGCAGAACAAGATGTCCAACTACGACACCGACCTCTTCATCCCTTACTTCCAGGCCATCCAGAAGGCAAGCACTCTGCCCTCTGAGCCCTGTCCAAGACATCTGGAGCGTCTGTGGTCCAACGTATGCCTTGATAAGAATGCCAATCTTAGCTTGTCTTTGACTGTGTTGACCTGTAGGGGACAGGAGCCCGGCCCTACACAGGCATGGTTGGCGCTGAGGACGCAGATGGCATCGACATGGCTTACCGTGTCCTGGCAGACCACGCTCGCACCATCACCATCGCCCTGTCCGATGGGGGCAGGCCAGACAACACCGGGCGAGGGTGAGGCAGCTTTTTAACTCGCTTGCTGTCTCTTTCTCTCTCTCTTTTTCTCTCTCTCTTTCTTTCTTTCTCTCTCTCTATCAAATCTAATCAAACCTTATTTATATACCGCATTTCATACACCGAGGCAACACAATGCGCTTTAAAGAGAGCAATGGGAGGGTGGGCATAGGTCCCACCCCTACATGATTCAGACCCTAACCCTCTTTCTCTCTCTGACTCTATCTGTGGGTGTTTGCTTGTGTGATGGGAGGTGACTGTGATTCATGCCTGTGTGATCTCTCCCCCGCCCCCCACCCCAGGTATGTGCTACGTAGGATCCTGCGTCGTGCTGTCAGGTACTCCCATGAGAAACTGGGGGCTCAGAGGGGGTTCTTTGCCTCTCTGGTGGACGTGGTGGTGGAGTCCCTGGTGAGAATCTCTTTCAATCAATCAATCAAAGCTTTATTTGTATAGCGCATTTCATACCCAGAGGCAAAACACTGCGCTTTACAGAGAGGTGGGTATACGACCCACCCCTACATATACCAGAGGGAAGAAAAAAACAGTAATCACCCAGGGGCCAGATAAGTGAGCTGTAAAAATTCTTCCCTGACCCCTCTCAACAAGGCGATCGAGCAAGCTCCTGGAGTATGTTTGTCTACCGGCTAAGAACATTTATAAAGCAATACATTACATTAAATTACATTTCAGAGTAAGAGAGGCTAAAAAAGCATCATAGGAGAGACATGGCAAATTCTGGTGTGTGTTTGCTATGGCCCAGGCCTAAAGCCGGAAGTGGGCTGGTGTATGTCTGTGTGTACGTGTGTGTGTGTGTGTTAACTAATGCTACGACATCCTAAGCAGACACAGGGGTATCTATCGGACTCCGGGAGGTCTGCTGGTGACAGTGGGGCATCCACTCTTTCTCTCTCCCTATACACACTCTTCTCTCCGTTCCTGTTCTTTCTTCTTCCTCTCTCAATTCAAGATCTGGCTGAAATCTCTTAGGATCTTAGGATCATAGTCTACCATACCATGTCTATAGAACCATACCATGTCTATAGAACCATACCATGTCTATAGAACCATACCATGTCTATAGAACCATACCATGTCTATAGAACCATACCATGTCTATAGAACCATACCATGTCTATAGAACCATACCATGTCTATAGAACCATACCATGTCTATAGAACCATACCATGTCTATAGAACCATACCATGTCTATAGATATAATCTCAGGATCATAGTCTACCATACCATGTCTATAGAACCATACCATGTCTATAGAACCATACCATGTCTATAGAACCATACCATGTCTAGATATACGCTCTTTTCTAAAATCTCAGATGCTCATGATTTATTTTATTTTTCTGATGAGGTAAACTTAAAATAGCTGTTCGCAGAACACGTTTTTCATCCATCAAAGTTTTTGTTAGACGCTTATCAGTTTCGTAAAACTACCCTCTTTGTTGTGAGGTAGCGTACATATTTATGTATTTATGTGTGTTCGTAATTGTCTTTGCTATCCTTGTTTCTATTGTTCTCTAGTGTCTTGTAAGCCCATGGGGCTGGGCACCTAGGTGGTGCATGACACTATTGAGAAAATAAAAACTTTAACTTAAAACAGTCTTAACCAGGCACAGACTGTAGTGGAGGAGATGTGAATGTGGTGGTTTGTCTCCAAACTGCGCTCCTGTCTCCAGGGCGACGCGTTCCCGGAGCTGAAGAAGGACCCAGACGTGGTGAAGGACATCATCAACGAGGAGGAGGTGCAGTTCCTGAAGACGCTCAGCAGGGGGCGACGCATCCTAGACAGGAAGATCCAGAGCCTGGGAGACGGCAAGACCATCCCTGGTATGACCAGTCCCTCTAGCCCCAGCCCTAGCCCCAGCCCTATCCCCTATCCCCAGCCCTATCCCCTAGCCCTGGCCTCAGCCCTATCCCCTAGCCCTGGCCCCAGCCCTATCCCCTAGCCCCAGCCCTGACCTCAGCCCTATCCCCTAGCCCCAGCCCTATCCCCTAGCCCCAGCCCTAGCCCTATCCCTATCCCCTAGCCCCAGCCCTATCCCCCAACCCTATCCCCTAGCCCCAGCCCTATCCCCTTGCCCTGGCCTCAGCCCTATCCCCTATCCCCTAGCCCTGGCCTCAGCCCTATCCCCTAGCCCTGGCCTCAGCCCTATCCCCTAGCCCCAGCCCTATCCCCCAACCCCAGCCCTATCCCCTAGCCCTGGCCTCAGCCCTATCCCCTAGCCCCAGCCCTGGCCTCAGCCCTAGCCCCAGCCCTATCCCCTAGCCCTGGCCTCAGCCCTAGCCCTGGCCTCAGCCCTATCCCCTAGCCCCAGCCCTGGCCTCAGCCCTAGCCCCAGCCCTATCCCCTAGCCCTGGCCTCAGCCCTATCCCCTAGCCCCAGCCCTGGCCACAGCCCTATCCCCTATCCCCAGCCCTATCCCCTAGCCCTGGCCCCAGCCCTATCCCCTAGCCCCAGCCCTGGTCTCAGCCCTAGCCCTGGCCTCAGCCCTATCCCCTATCCCCTAGCCCTGGCCTCAGCCCTATCCCCTAGCCTCAGCCCTATTTCCTAGCCCCAGCCCTGGCCTCAGCCCTAGCCCTGGCCTCAGCCCTATCCCCAAGCCCCCCCACCCCCCCAGGTTGCTGGTCCGAGACCCCATCAATCACTGTCTACAGTTGTGCCCTTGAGCAAGGACACTTAACCTCAACTCTAGCTCATAATTGTAAGTGGCTTTGGATAGAAGGTGTTGTGGCTAGGAGTCCGAATATTGTGTCTCTCTCCAGGGGACACAGCCTGGCTGCTGTACGACACCTACGGCTTCCCCCTGGACCTGACGGCCCTGATCGCCGAGGAGAGGGGGATGGTGGTGGACACCGCCGCTTTCGAGGAGGAGAAGAAGGCTGCCCAGGTGAGAACAGAGGGCTGGAGGTGCAGCGGCTCCGTCTTCACTGCTCTCTCCCTCCATCTCCCTCTTCACGGCTCTCTCCCTCTGCCTCCCTCTTTACTGCTCTCTCCCTCCAGCTCCCTCTTCACTGCTCTCTCCCTCCAGCTCCCTCTTCACTGCTCTCTCCCTCCGCCTCCCTCTTTACTGCTCTCTCCCTCCAGCTCCCTCTTCACTGCTCTCTCCCTCCGCCTCCCTCTTCACTGCTCTCTCTCTCCGCCTCCCTCTTCACTGCTCTCTCCCTCCAGCTCCCTCTTCACTGCTCTCTCCCTCCGGCTCCCTCTTCTCTGCTCTCTCCCTCCACCTCCCTCTTCACTGCTCTCTCCCTCCGCCTCCCTCTTCACTGCTCTCTCCCTCCGGCTCCCTCTTCACTGCTCTCTCCCTCCGCCTCCCTCTTCACTGCTCTCTCTCTCCGCCTCCCTCTTCACTGCTCTCTCTCTCCGGCTCCCTCTTCACTGCTCTCTCCCTCCTCCTCCCTCTTCACTGCTCTCTCCCTCCGCCTCCCTCTTCACTGCTCTCTCTCTCCGCCTCCCTCTTCACTGCTCTCTCTCTCCGGCTCCCTCTTCACTGCTCTCTCCCTCCTCCTCCCTCTTCACTGCTCTCTCCCCCCAGCTCCCTCTTCACTGCTCTCTCCCTCCGCCTCCCTCTTCACTGCTCTCTCCCTCCGCCTCCCTCTTCACTGCTCTCTCCCTCCGGCTCCCTCTTCACTGCTCTCTCCCTCCCTCCCTCCATTGGCTTTGGAGTATTGAGCCACAGCCCAAAGTTTGGAGGAGAAAAGAGTGTGTCCTGATTTGGCGTAGGTTTGAGTGTGTGGGTGTTAGTTTAACTCTAGATACTGCGCTTTGTCTCCAAGACTTCTTTCCTCTCTGTCAGCAAGTTTTGCACTGTAAGACAGAATAACTTGGCTCATCTGATTAGATTCAAGGTGTGTGTGCACACTCCAGATACCGTGTTCCCTTAGAGAATAAGACAGTTTCCCTACACACGATACGGACACTAAACCTTACTGTAGTCCACGTTCATTAAGGGGTTGGTGTGTCTCTTCTCAGAGGAATTACTCATTCAGCTTCAGAATATTACCAGTGTTGAGGGTTGTCCGTATCTGTAACGTGTGTGTGTGTGTGTGTGTGTGTGTGTGTCTCTCCTAGGTGAGGTCCCAGGGTAAAGGTTCAGGATACGAGGACAGCATCATGTTGGACATCTATGCCATTGACGATCTTAGGACCAAGGGAGTGGCTGTGACGGACGACGCCCCCAAGTACCGTTACAGCTCCGATGACTCTGGCAGCTACGGTGAGAGGCGTCTTATACCCTGCCTTATTTTAAACCACCAATTATATTCACATGTAACTAGGGCTGGGTATCGAGTCGAATTTCAAGAATCGATTCGATTACGATTCACAAGGTTCGGAATCGATTATCACGATTCAATTCGATTCGGTTAGTGTTACTAAAACCTTTTTTTTTTTTAGCTGTAACCTTCATTACATGACTGCCAAGTTATGCAAAACATCAATACTAGGGCTGGGTATCGATACTGCTTTCCAAAAATTAATGAATGAATTAATCATTGAATGAATTAATGAACTATTCATTCCTTCATTTATTCATTCATTCATTCATTAAATAAAAGAGATTTTGGGATTCATGAATCGATTCTGAATCATTTGATTCAGAATCGATGAATCGATTTTTTAAACCCAACCCTACATGTAATGGGTTTCAAATATATCTGAGATTTCACCGATATTTGGACACATCATGAGCACAGAAAGCACTCCTCTTCCACACAGACACACACTCCACACCATCACACCCACACAAAGCACATTGTAGTTTGTCTGTCTTTGCTGTTGTGTGTGTCTTTGCGTGCGTGACTGTGTGCGTTTGTCCTGACCTGCGTGTCCCTGTCCTTCCAGTGTTTGAGCCGGTGGCCGCTACCGTGCTGGCGCTGAGGCGTGAGCGTGCGTTCTGTGAGGAGGTCACCACGGGCCAGGAGTGTGGCGTGCTGCTGGACCAGACCACCTTCTACGCAGAGCAGGGAGGACAGAGCTTCGACGAGGGCTACTTGCTCCGGGAGAACGACGCCACCGATGACGTACGGACCGACCGGCCGACCGAAGCACAACATGCACCCAATGCATATACACACCTGCTATTGCTCTTGAGTAAGAGACTCCGTGGTGTTGGATGTGAATGACAGATCCCGTTCTCTCTGTGCTCCCCTCCCGTTCCAGAGGATGGAGTTCACCGTGAAGAACACCCAGGTTCGAGGAGGGTACGTGTTGCATGTTGGGACGGTGTACGGAACGCTGAAGGTGGGAGACCGCGTCACGCTGCACGTGGATGAGGTACGTAACGCCACTTCATCCCCACCGCATATTAATGTGCTTATATCATCCCTCGCTCACCCCCGCATTCATCACCTGTTCCTCTCACTTCCTTTCTCCTCCTCCTCTTCCTCCCGTCCCTCCCCTTCTCTCCCGGCTCCTCCCCCAGGCCCGGCGTCGTCCTATCATGAGTAACCACACGGCCACCCACATCCTGAATTTCGCCCTGCGGGGGGTCCTGGGAGAGGCCGACCAGCGCGGCTCCCTGGTCGCCCCAGACCGCCTGCGCTTCGACTTCACCGCCAAGGGAGCCCTCAGCACCGGGGAGGTGCGGCGCACCGAGGAGATCGCCTGCGCCATGATCCGGGACGCCAAGGTCAGAGGTCAAGGGGGACGGGAGGGGTATGGCGGTTCAACCTGGTGATGCCGTTTTGGGATTCTTGCTGTTCTTCTTCATTACAGTACATTACAGTCATTTAGCAGACGGTTTTATCCAAAGCAACTTAGAAGAATTGCATTTAACGTAGGTAGTCAATGCACCACTACTCACCAGAACTCACAAGTGCATCTCCTTTCTAAACAAGTGATTAAGAGAAACTCATCTAGTGCTAAAGCCAAGGAGCAAGAGCAGCTTCACACTCAGAATGTAAATGAATACTGGGATGTTGTTGTTCTCTCTCTAGCCTGTGTTGATGTTGTTGTTGTTGTTCTCTCTCTAGCCTGTGTTGATGTTGTTGTTGTTGTTCTCTCTCTAGCCTGTGTTGATGTTGTTGTTGTTCTCTCTCTAGCCTGTGTTGATGTTGTTGTTGTTGTTCTCTCTCTAGCCTGTGTTGATGTGGTTGTTGTTGTTCTCTCTCTAGCCTGTGTTGATGTTGTTGTTGTTGTTCTCTCTCTAGCCTGTGTTGATGTTGTTGTTGTTGTTCTCTCTCTAGCCTGTGTTGATGTTGTTGTTGTTGTTCTCTCTCTAGCCTGTGTTGATGTTGTTGTTGTTCTCTCTCTAGCCTGTGTTGATGTTGTTGTTGTTCTCTCTCTAGCCTGTGTTGTTGTTGTTGTTGTTCTCTCTCTAGCCTGTGTTGTTGTTGTTGTTGTTCTCTCTCTAGCCTGTGTTGATGTTGTTGTTCTCTCTCTAGCCTGTGTTGATGTTGTTGTTGTTGTTCTCTCTCTAGCCTGTGTTGATGTTGTTGTTGTTGTTGTTCTCTCTCTAGCCTGTGTTGATGTTGTTGTTGTTGTTGTTGTTCTCTCTCTAGCCTGTGTTGTTGTTGTTGTTGTTCTCTCTCTAGCCTGTGTTGTTGTTGTTGTTCTCTCTCTAGCCTGTGTTGATGTTGTTGTTCTCTCTCTAGCCTGTGTTGATGTTGTTGTTGTTGTTCTCTCTCTAGCCTGTGTTGATGTTGTTGTTGTTGTTGTTGTTGTTGTTGTTGTTCTCTCTCTAGCCTGTGTTGATGTTGTTGTTGTTGTTCTCTCTCTAGCCTGTGTTGTTGTTGTTGTTGTTCTCTCTCTAGCCTGTGTTGTTGTTGTTGTTCTCTCTCTAGCCTGTGTTGATGTTGTTGTTGTTGTTGTTGTTCTCTCTCTAGCCTGTGTTGATGTTGTTGTTGTTGTTGTTGTTGTTCTCTCTCTAGCCTGTGTTGTTGTTGTTGTTCTCTCTCTAGCCTGTGTATGCCATGGACACTCCCCTGGCAGCTGCTAAGGCCATCCAGGGTCTGAGGGCCGTGTTTGATGAGACCTACCCTGACCCAGTCCGAGTTGTATCCATCGGTATCCCGGTCCAGGACCTGCTGGCTGACCCAAACAGCACCGCCGGCTCGCTCACCTCCATCGAGTTCTGCGGAGGAACGTGAGTACACAGACCGCTCTAGGTTCTAGTGAGTCAGAAAGTTGGGGAACAAAGTGGAGATCTTCCCGATTTCAGATCTGAGGCCAAACGGTTCCTTTCATATACACCGTGTAGGTGAACCGATACTACTCATTAAATGACCTCGTGTCTCTTGGACTCTCTGAATCAGAACGGTACTGCGAAGTGTTCTGTAGCTGTATTGTATTTGAGCGGCGTTGTAACCAGCCCTCCCTCCCTGTAGCTGTATTGTATTTGAGCGGCGTTGTAACCAGCCCTCCCTCCCTGAAGCTGTATTGTATTTGAGCGGCGTTGTAACCAGCCCTCCCTCCCTGTAGCTGTATTGTATTTGAGCGGCGTTGTAACCAGCCCTCCCTCCCTGTAGCTGTATTGTATTTGAGCGGCGTTGTAACCAGCCCTCCCTCCCTGTAGTCACCTGCAGAACTCCGGCCACGCCGCTCCGTTTGTCATCGTGTCAGAGGAGGCCATCGCTAAGGGCATCAGACGCATTGTAGCTGTGACCGGAGCTGAGGCCCAGAAAGTGAGAACATGCACGTGCACACACACACACACACACACATACACATACACACTACACTGGCTCAGACACTCAGACATACTCCCACATTGATAGATGGAGAGAGAGGAGATTAACTGAGTCCCTGCTTAGTGGAGGGATAACACACCAATAACATTTTATATACATCATGAATTGGTTGATCTTGTTTTAGGTAATACTCTGTTAGAAACATTGACTTGGACTACTTGAGTGTGACTGTGACCCCCCCCCCCCCCCCACCCAGGCCCAGAGGAAAGCAGACGCGCTGAGACAGAGCCTGTCCTCCCTGGGGGACAAGGTCAAGGCCCAGACCGCCCCCAACAAGGACGTGCAGAAAGAGATTGCTGACATGACCGAGGTAGGTGCGAGTGTGTGTGTGAGTGAGTGTGTGTGTGTGTGCATCGTATGCCTTATCTGTCAGGCACCATCTGTCTTGGATTGTTTTTTTGTCTCGTGCGTGTTTCTCTTGGGTGTGTGTGTGTGGGTGAGTGTGTGCATGTGGGTGAGTGTGTATTCTCAGTCTGTACTAAGGCATGTGTGTGTGTTTCAGTCCTTGGGGACAGCAGTGACCTCCCAGTGTACTAAGGCATGTGTGTGTCTCAGTCCTTGGGGACAGCAGTGACCTCCCAGTGGCAGAAGGATGAGATGAGGGAGTCTCTGAAAGGCCTGAAGAAGACCATGGATGACCTGGACCGCGCCAGCAAGGCCGATGTGCAGAAGAGGGTGAGGAGGGGGGGGGAGTTGGGGGACACTGGGGCAGCAGGGTTGGAGGGGGGTGGGGGTGGTTTAGGAAGGCAATTTGCCTTATTCACCTCAGCTGCCATATTGGTCAGTCTGACGTAATGAGGGGTGCGGATGTGGAAGTGCCCGTTGACTTCAATGTTAAAAGTTCTCTGTAAAAACACCACTTCAAGAACCGAAATAGTCAAAATAACAGTCTGAATACACTATCAGGGTTACAAACTCATCATTACCAGACTCTGATTGTTTTTCACTGCCGTTGTTTTTGCGTTTGGAAATACATGGGAGTGAATGCAGCTGAAGGCTAACTATGGCTCATTCACCTCCATGTATTTCCAAACGCGAAAACAACGGCAGTGAAAAACAGTCTGGTAATGATGAGTTTGTAACCCTGATAGTGTATTCAGCCTGTTATTTTGACTATTTCGGTTCTTGAAGTGGTGTTTTTACAGTGAACTTTTAACATTGAAGTCAACGGGCACTTCCGCATCCGCACCCCAGACTGACCAATATGGCTGCCAGGTGAATAAGGCGAATGGACCCCCTAACACCCGTTGTGGGGGGCGTTGTTGGCTGTTGGAAGTCCCATTTCTGGGTTTCATATGGTTTCTCACGGCTCATTTATCTCCCTTTGTGTCGTTCTCTCTCTCTTCCCCTCAGGTTCTAGAGAAGACAAAAGAGATGATTGACAGCAGCCCCAACCAGCCCCTGGTCGTCATGGAGATGGAGAGCGGAGCTTCTGCCAAGGTAATGACATCATCGTTTACTCTGCCGCGCCCAGAGAGACCTGAGTCTGAAAGGAAATTCAACCTAATAAAACTATGACCATCCATTAAAGTGAAACACAAATATAGTCAAGTTGAAAATAGACATTTGAAGCCATTCCTCAGCGTGTAAACGCCTCCTCTTGTGTTCAGGCCCTGAATGAGTCTCTGAAGCTGCTGAAGACCAGCTCCCCCCAGACTGCTGCCATGCTTTTCACCGTCGATCCCGAAGCCGGCAAGATCATCTGTCTGTGCCAAGTTCCCCAGGTTAGACCCTCCCCCCCCGTTAGGTGTTCCCCAGGTTAGACCCTCCCCCCCTGTTAGGTGTTCCCCAGGTTAGACCCCCCCCCTGTTAGGTGTTCCCCAGGTTAGACCCCCCTGTTAGGATGTGTGGGTGTTTATCCAGGTTAGACCCCCCTGTCAGGATGTGTGGGTGTTTATCCAGGTTAGACCCCCCTGTCAGGATGTGTGGGTGTTTATCCAGGTTAGACCCTCCCCCCTGTTAGGTGTTCATCCAGGTTAGACCCTCCCCCCCTGTTAGGTGTTCCCCAGGTTAGACCCTCCCCCCCTTTTAGGTGTTCATCCAGGTTAGACCCCCCCCCCCTGTTAGGTGTTTATCCAGGTTAGACCCTCCCCCCCTGTTAGGTGTTCCCCAGGTTAGACCCTCCCCCCCTGTTAGGTGTTCATCCAGGTTAGACCCTCCCCCCCTGTTAGGTGTTCATCCAGGTTAGACCCCCCCCCCCCCTGTTAGGTGTTCCCCAGGTTAGACCCTCCCCCCCTGTTAGGTGTTCCCCAGGTTAGACCCTCCCCCCCTGTTAGGTGTTCCCCAGGTTAGACCCTCCCCCCCTGTTAGGTGTTCCCCAGGTTAGACCCTCCCCCCCTGTTAGGTGTTTATCCAGGTTAGACCCTCCCCCCCTGTTAGGTGTTTATCCAGGTTAGACCCTCCCCCCCTGTTAGGTGTTTATCCAGGTTAGACCCTCCCCCCCTGTTAGGTGTTCCCCAGGTTAGACCCTCCCCCCCTGTTAGGTGTTCATCCAGGTTAGACCCCCCTGTCAGGATGTGTGGGTGTTTATCCAGGTTAGACCCCCCTGTCAGGATGTGTGGGTGTTTATCCAGGTTAGACCCCCCTGTTAGGATGTGTGGGTGTTTATCCAGGTTAGACCCCCCTGTCAGGATGTGTGGGTGTTTATCCAGGTTAGACCCCCCTGTTAGGATGTGTGGGTGTTTATCCAGGTTAGACCCCCCTGTCAGGATGTGTGGGTGTTTATCCAGGTTAGACCCCCCTGTCAGGATGTGTGGGTGTTTATCCAGGTTAGACCCCCCTGTTAGGATGTGTGGATATTTATCCAGGTTAGACCCCCCTGTTAGGATGTGTGGATATTTATCCAGGTTAGACCCCCCTGTTAGGATGTGTGGGTGTTTATCCAGGTTAGACCCCCCTGTTAGGTGTTTATCCAGGTTAGACCCCCCTGTCAGGATGTGTGGGTGTTTATCCAGGTTAGACCCCCCTGTCAGGATGTGTGGGTGTTTATACAGGTTAGACCCCCCTGTCAGGATGTGTGGGTGTTTATCCAGTTAATTTCTTCAGTCAGATGGAACAGTGTGGGATCATGGTTGGGAAAGACTTATGTAATGAACCTAAACTTACATTCATCTCACAGAGGTGACTAAGTTTCTCTCATGGTCGTCTTTTTATGAGTAGTTTGGTATCTACATCAGTGTCTCTCCTGACTGTCTCTCCAGGAGGTGGCCAATCGTGGGCTGAAGGCCAGTGAGTGGGTCCAGGAGCTTTGTCCCCTGATGGACGGGAAGGGAGGTGGTAAGGACATGTCTGCCCAGGCCACCGGCAGGAACACACACTGCCTGCAGGAGGCGCTACAGATGGCCAACGAGTTTGCTCGCCTCAAGCTGGGAGAGAACTAAACCAGAGAAGAAGAGGGAGAGGTGAATAAGGCCCTGTTTTAATGCACATCCTTCTGTTCTTCCTCAATGTAATGTAATCATTGATCTGACACGACTTGGTGAAGACGAGAGGTCCAGCTGCCCAGCTGGTTCTTCCCAGGCACGTCCCATCCCTGATGACCAATAGAGAGAATTCTGAAGTGCAGGAAGGATGCATTAAAATACTCCAACAACGAGAGACCCCTTTTAGCTCCTCCCTCACCTGGACAGTCCAGCATGTCCTCTGGACTCTGATTGGACATCTCAAGACTCTATATTAGGATTCACCCATCCCATTGGTTAGAAAGGGAACCTGTAAAGACATGCAGGTGTGTAAAGAGGAAATCCTGTATTCCTAATCAACCCTCTTGACGATCACAGACTTGACACTATGGCAGATATCTTGATTGTGTGGAGGATATTGATTTTGAATTCAGCAGATTTCATGGTTTGATTCACTGCACAACTGTGACGGCTGCCTTTTGCACACAGGCGGTTAGGGAGGGACATATCACGTTGATCTCTCCCTCTGGTTGGCTGGCTGAATGATTGACAGATGTATAAGGAAACCCCACGGCCTCCTTCATGAACGCTCCTGTTATAATGTAAAAAGACCGTCCGCTGAATCCAATGTTCCTCTCTACTGCTTCTGGCTGCGGTCTGTCCATCTCTTTGTCCTCCATCTTTTCTCTATATGCTTCTGTGATTGCGTCTCATGTCCTCTTCTCCCAGTCTGCTGTGGTGTGCCTGTGTCCTACCTTCCTTCCTTCCTATCCTCCTTCCCTCCCTCCCTCCTTCCCTCAGTGGTCACTGATCTAACACAAGGAGATTGGTGTGATGAAGCCTTCCATCACACAGCTTTCACCAATCCAGTCAGATCAGTGACCGGCCTATATTAGGGTGGAAGGCTGCACTTATTAAATATTCAAACTGGGCCCATGTAACAGGAACCATGCTCCCTAGTGATTGGTTGTCCAAGGAGTTGTATATTAATTTTGTAGCCAATCAGGGCTGCTTTGTTGACATCAGAACCACTAGCAGTACCATAGAATTACTGTCTGTCAGGCGAGCAGTCTCTTCATACAGTATGTAACGTCACATGATTAATTTAGTAAATAATTATTGATAACAAACATTGAATAAATGGATGACCTGGAATTGTCTGCCTTTTCTGTAACCAGTAAATGTTTTGACTCCTGGATATGTCAGAACAACTGCATCACTTTAGCTCCTGATCTGAGGAAGTCTTCAAATGTGGAATAAAGACTACTGGTAATGCTTGAGTTGTGTTGTGACCTCTGTCTATGCTAACACCTACAGTATATGATTGGTTGGTTGGTTTATAAGTGTATTTTATTTTTTATTGACATGACCCTTGACATGACCCTTGACACCACCATGCCCCCAGCAGGAAACGGACCTTACCACCAGATAGTTGACATCACCTCCACCAAGCAGCTGACCTCACTATCAGGTAGTCGGCAGCAGGTCTCACTATCGGGTAGTGGGCAGCAGGTCTCACTATCAGGTCTCACTATCAGGTAGTCGGCAGCAGGTCTCACTATCAGGTCTCACTATCAGGTAGTGGGCAGCAGGTCTCACTATCAGGTCTCACTATCAGGTAGTCGGCAGCAGGTCTCACTATCAGGTCTCACTATCAGGTAGTGGGCAGCAGGTCTCACTATCAGGTAGTCGGCAGCAGGTCTCACTATCAGGTCTCACTATCAGGTAGTCGTCAGCAGGTCTCACTATCAGGTCTCACTATCGGGTAGTGGGCAGCAGGTCTCACTATCAGGTAGTCGGCAGCAGGTCTCACTATCAGGTAGTCGGCAGCAGGTCTCACTATCAGGTCTCACTATCAGGTCTCACTATCAGGTCTCACTATCAGGTCTCACTATCAGGTCTCACTATCAGGTAGTGGGCAGCAGGTCTCACTATCAGGTAGTCGGCAGCAGGTCTCACTATCAGGTAGTGGGCAGCAGGTCTCACTATCGGGTAGTGGGCAGCAGGTCTCACTATCGGGTAGTGGGCAGCAGGTCTCACTATCGGGTAGTGGGCAGCAGGTCTCACTATCGGGTAGTCGGCAGCAGGTCTCACTATCAGGTAGTCGGCAGCAGGTCTCACTAAACATGTATTTGTACAATAGAGCATAAACAGAGTAGTCCATCATAAATACTGATGTGCTGTAGTAAAGCACAGATCCTAGGCAGTCCTACTACATGATACTACTAGTTACTGTCATTACTGCAGTACTACTAGATGAGTATCTATGGTAGTACTGAGAGAGTAACTATGATCTGAACAGGCTGGTTTCAGAGGAAGCTGCTGTTCTCTAGAGATTTCACCTCACATGAATTTTAGAGACAGACGGTTCTCAAAAGTACTCGAATCCTCATCTGTCTTCAAGCCTCTTTTTCAGAGCAGACTGGTTTGCTTTTTTAGTTGTTAAAACAACCCTGCCAGGGATCCCAGGTGAGCTAAATCAAGCACACCTAAATTAGACCCCGTCTACTGGTGCATTGTGGGTCAGTGGAGTGGGGTGGGGCTACGTCTCGTCCCGGAGGACAGCACTGCAGTGGAACTGTTCAGCTAGCGTCCTTCTACTAGGAGAAGAGGATGGAGCAGCTCAGTGAGAACGCTCTCCCTACTGTGGACTCGTGTTGGTTTGATATCAACATATTAAACATAATATCAGCACAATTGTAATTATAGGTGTGTGGTGCATCATGTGTAGTTAGATTATTTGTGGTAATAAACTGTATTAAACATTGGTTTTCATGCATCGACAGTGTTGCCAGGGGAAAGGGTTCCAATCAGACAATCCAAGAGAACTCTCTTTATTGAACATGTGGTGCTGATATGTTTGAGAAGCTTCTAGACACATGTTCCATTGTCTTGTCTGTCATCCTGAACACATTAGCATCCACAGAGAAGTACCACAGAGACACTGACAGAAAACAGAAGAGTAGCATATGAATACAGCCACGGACAGAGTTCTAAAGGAAGTTCAAGCCAGAGTAGAGTTCCTCTCTCCACTCTCAACCCTGTCAGTGTGAAGAGCAGCAGCAGCAACACAACCACGGGGGGGTGGGGGGGGAGGCTTCTACCCACCTCCCTGAAAGGCAGAGTATAGTGAGGTGTAATCCACTCCACAAGGCAGTGTGTGTACATGTGTGAATGTTATTGTCCTGTGTGTCTGGGAGGATCAAAAGGCACAGCTCTCAGCTAGGTGGAGACCATATCTGTGTGTGTGTGTGTGTGTGTGTGTGCGCGTGTGTGTGTGTGTGTGTGCGTGTGTGTGTGTGTGTGTGAGGTCTATGGTGCACTGCAGGGGTGATATGTCCATCAAGGCACGTAAGCATGGATGTGTGTGTTTATGGGTAGAAACCACTGATACAGGTACTTCTGATAGAGAAGAAGAGATACTTTACAGAAAACAAGGTTGAAACCAAAGGAAAATATGTTTGTCTGTCTTTCTCTCTCACACACGTACTCACACACACACACACACACACACACGCATGAGACAGAACGTATACTAGACTCAAACAACTCTGAGACCTGCCCAGCTCAAAGCTCTGGTGTCAGATATGAATTACATAATGTGCAAAAGTATAGACGTAACAAAAGTATAGACATAACAAAAGCAGCTACAATATGATACATGAAGGTAGTAAACCGTAGTGTGGTTATCATGCTGTATCATACAGTCTTTACGCATCCTGGTTGAATGGAGCAGTGGGGGTGCAGTACTCTCTTCCTCCAGCAGAGGGCATCCATCCACGTGAGAATGTTCTCTGCCCCACTGGGGTGCTTAGTGGTATTAGCAACATGTAGTGGCAAAATGTCAAACTATGGCTCCCATTTGCTTGAAACTACTAAAATGACAATCTGACTTAATTGTAAGTCGACATGCACATGTGTGCGTGCATGTGTGTGTGTATGTGTGTGTGTGACTGAGTGGTTTAGTCCAGTTTGTGGCTGTGTATGTGCGCGAGTGAGACTACCCCAGTCCAATCAGCAGGATGATTAGTCAACTAGAATGATTAAAACATTATGAAAAAAGGGTTAATATCATCATATATGTGGTCAGATCCCTGTCTATGGGTCACACCTTTACTAGGAAAGTCACATTCTGTAGTTACAACATGGAGACAGTAGCTGTGTTCGGAATCGCTCCCTATTCACTATATAGCGCACTATATTGGGCGTCAGCCATTTTGTTTGTAGTGTCCGAATTCTCCACAGAATTTTCGTTCCCTATATAGTCCACTATTTATTACCCACAATTCACCTTGATTTGCAGGGAACAGCGCATGTACCCTACATTTTCTCCGTTCCCTAGGTAGTTCACTACATGGTGAACCCTATATAGGGAATAGGGAGTGAGGGAACGAGGGAGCGATTCCGAACACAGCTACTGTCATTCAGCACTATGCTACAGTCTCGCCTTCACAGCATGTAAACATCAACTAGCTAGCCACCGTCAACTACTGCAGCTAGGAGGCTACTGCAGCAGCTCTGCTGGGGGGCGTGGTCTGCCTGTCACTCAGGGTGGGGTCCACAGGCAGGGGGCGTGCTCTGCCTGTCACTCGTCAGGGTGGGGTCCACAGGCAGGGGGCATGGTCTGCCTGTCACTCGTCAGGGTGGAGTCCACAGGAAGGGGGCGTGGTCTGCCTGTCACTCAGGGTGGGGTCCACAGGAAGGGGGCGTGGTCTGCCTGTCACTCGTCAGGGTGGGGTCCACAGGCAGGGGGCGTGGTCTGCCTGTCACTCAGGGTGGGGTCCACAGGAAGGGGGCGTGGTCTGCCTGTCACTCGTCAGGGTGGGGTCCACAGGCAGGGGGCGTGGTCTGCCTGTCACTCGTCAGGGTGGAGTCCACAGGAAGGGGGCGTGATCTGCCTGTCACTCAGGGTGGGGTCCACAGGAAGGGGGTGTGGTCTGCCTGTCACTCGTCAGGGTGGGGTCCACAGGCAGGGGGCGTGGTCTCTGGGCTGGAGAGACCTTAAGGCGCATCATGACTGCCCGTTTGAACGGGGGGGGGGGGAGTGGAGTGGTCTGATGGGTGTGATTGACAGGCTGGTAAGGCCACTTCTCTCCGGGCCCCCTGCCTAGAAGGTTCTAAAATGGGGAGCTGGTGTCTCCGAATGTCCTGATGTCCTCTCTTGGCAAGGGGGGCGGAGCAGAGGGGCAGAATCCAACAGCACCTCACCCATCACCATGACCACATGAGACGCAGGTTCACGGACTGTCCTTAACCCCTCAAAGACAAGACGGGTGTTAAGAGGGGCCTGCAGTCTGGAGGGAGGGGGCAGAGCATTGCTCAACATCATTCAGTACCCCACCCCCACCCCCACCAGCTGACAACCCAACACGCTGGACACAAACAAACGAACCAGGCTGACATGATATTCAATGTCTCTCTCTCTCTTCTCCATGCCAGATAATGATAGGCTTATTGAGCCTTATCAGTCACACCCACAATCTGGTGGTCAGTTGTCTCTGCTGTAATCTCACCCATCCTGCTCTCCCCTGCCCCCCCCCCTCTCTGCCCAGGGCAGACGAACCCTCACTTCCCAGGGAACACGGTGATCTTCCCAGCCTTGGCCAGTTTCTGGATAATCTGGGCCTCGTAGTCGGCATCATGGACCCCCGTCTTCCGGAACTCTCCGGAGTAGCGGTTCTGCTCCCAGTAGTGGTGCCAGTTCCCCCGGCTGTCAGCCCCGAACCCAAACACATTCACCTGCAGGACCAGATCAAATACTAGGAATTAGTATTATCTGTTCTGAGTGTGTGTGTGTGTGTGTGTGTGTGTGTGTGTGTGTGTGTGTGTGTGTGTGTGTGTGAGAGAGAGTGTGACCCTGACCTCGTCACAAACGTGCAGAGCGAAGAACAGGACCAGCATGCCCGTGGAGGGGTAGCGGCCATGGTGTCTGGTCCAACGGTCGTGGATGTACTTGAAGAAGGCGGGGTTAAAGATCTGGACCTGGGAAGAGGGGCACAATACCACCAAAGGGTTTCATCAGACTGGAGGTACACTTCCTGTTTAGTGTCTTTGAGCCAATCAGCATGGAGATACACTTCCCCTTTCAATGGCAAGAAGCTTCAAAAAGACAAAGTGAAGGAGAATCATCTTGACTGCACTGACTCCATCATAGACTATCATTAGACTACTTTATGGGTGGCAGTTGATCTAGGTGCTGCTAACCTTTGTGGAACCCCTCTGTCTGATAAGATCAAGTACCTGGAGGGACAGAGAGATGAGGATATATATGAATACCTTGTCCTTGTCCACGCGCAGAAACTGCTTCACCGGAGCGTAGGTACTGAGAGAGACAGACAGACAGACAGACACATCAGAACACGTTAGCACTTAGATCCTCTTGACACTTATTGTTCCTGTTCCATGAGGGATGCTGTCTGACCTACAACACCGAGAGAGAGAGAGAGAGAGAGAGAGAGAGAGAGAGAGAGTGGATAGGGGGGGGGGGGGGGGGATCAGTAGAGAGAGGGAGAGGAGAGAGGAGTGACAGTGTGCTTGTTGGGTGTGAATCCAGCCACTGTTAATTATGAACATGAGACAAAGTCGGTGTTAAAGCAAAATAGAGTGGATCATTGAATAGTGGTGTGTGTGTGTGTGTGTGTGTGTGTGTGTGTGTGTGTGTGTGTGAGTGTGTGTGTGTGTGTGAGTGTGTGTGTGTTACTCACAATCGTATCTGCCCGGTGGAGAGCGCGCTGGTGATCCAGAGCAGGTCCAGGGTCTTGAAGGGAACCAGGACGAAGCTGACGTTAGCAGCCAGGTTCTTGGCGCTCTCTGGGTACATGAAGTGGTGGGTGGTGTGTCGGCCCACGTCCTCCTCATAGCCTAATGTGGGGGCCAGGTTGATCCTGGGGGGAGGGGGGGGTCAGTAGAGGCCAGGCCACAGACACACCCACAACTACTGTAGCTGGACGCAGGCTCCGCCCACTCACGCCTCTGGGGACAGAACATGTCTGCTGATGATGCTTTCATTACAGTTTGTTGTCCTCCCACACAAACACAAACACACACACACACACACACACTTCTTGTTCTCTGCTTCCTGGCTGCCTGCTCCTCCTCTGCTCCTCCTCTCCTCCTCCTCTCCTCCTCCTCTGCTCCTCCTCTCCCACGCTCTGCTCCTCCTCTGCTCCTCCTCTGCTCCTCCTCTCCTCCTCCTCTCCTCCTCCTCTCCTCCTCCTCTGCTCCTCCTCTCCTCCTCCTCTGCTCCTCCTCTCCTCCTCCTCTCCTCCTCCTCTGCTCCTCCTCTGCTCCTCCTCTCCCACGCTCTGCTCCTCCTCTGCTCCTCCTCTGCTCCTCCTCTCCTCCTCCTCTGCTCCTCCTCTCCCACGCTCTCCTCCTCCTCTGCTCCTCCTCTGCTCCTCCTCTCCCACGCTCTCCTCCTCCTCTCCTCCTCCTCTGCTCCTCCTCTGCTCCTCCTCTCCCACGCTCTGCTCCTCCTCTGCTCCTCCTCTGCTCCTCCTCTCCCACGCTCTGCTGCTGATCTCCACCTCCACGGATCACAGGGGTTCAGTTCTGACTGCGCTGCCTCACCGTGTGTGGAACTGCATACTGCATACTGCATACTGCATACTGCATGACCGTGCACACTGCCCTACATATAGGGCCGTATCAATATGCACAGACATAGAGTGTGTGAGTGTGTGTGTGTGAGTGGGTGTGTGTGTGTGTGTGTGTTTGTTTGTTTGTTTGTGTATGTATGTACAGTACATGTGTGAGGGATTTAGCTAAGCTGCACACACACACACACATGCCATGTGTAGTAATGTTTATCTGTTACAATATATATGTTGTTCTGATGCGATCTCCTTAAGACGCAAAGCCCCCTAGTCACCCCCAGAAAAGCCCCCTAGTCACCCCCAGAAAAGCCCCCTAGTCACCCCCAGAAAAGCCCCCTAGTCACCCCCAGAAAAGCCCCCTCACCCGCCACTGGTCACATGACCTGCCAGCCGGCCAGTAGGAAACCCGGATAGAGGACTCAACTAAACATCATCGTCAAAAGACGAGCCCTCATATACAGGAGATTAAGACGGGTACCAGACTGGTCAAGGGCTTCTGTAGATCAACAAGTACAGCACGCGGTTAAGAAAACACATCACAGTGTAACCTCCTCCATCTCTCCGTTCTCTCCTCCTTCATCTCTCCGTTCTCTCCTCCTCCATCTCTCCGTTCTCTCCTCCTCCATCTCTCCGTTCCCTCCTCCTCCATCTCTCCGTTCCCTCCTCCTCCATCTCTCCGTTCCCTCCTCCTCCATCTC
>NC_140251.1:1110900-1158400 GCF_949987555.1 Borostomias antarcticus | reverse complement strand
GGATGAAGAAGTGACAGATGGGGCAGAGGAGAGGAGAGGATGGGAGGGGTTGTGAGGGAGGTGGGTAGGAGAGGATGGGAGGGGTTGTGAGGGAGGTGGGTAGGAGAGGATGGGAGGGGTTGTGAGGGAGGTGGGTAGGAGAGGATGGGAGGGGTTGTGAGGGAGGTGGGTAGGAGAGGATGGGAGGGGTTGTGAGGGAGGTGGGTAGGAGAGGATGGGAGGGGTTGTGAGGGAGGTGGGTAGGAGAGGATGGGAGGGGTTGTGAGGGAGGTGGGTAGGAGAGGGTGAAAGTGAGGAGGATGAAATTCCTGCAGTGCACAGAGGGACATCTTGGCCGTCGCAAATGGAAGATTATCTTTTCGAGTCAAATCACTGACGTCAAGCTAAATTGAACTTTAAGCTTCAAAAAATCAACACAGGGAAGCAAATCAAACAAGCCAACATTGGGCGAGGAGATTGATTTGGCTCTGGTGTACAAACAACATTGAGCTCTCTCCCTCCCTCCTCTCATCTCTCTCTCCAAGTCTCTCTTCCCTCTTCCCTCCACTCCTCTCTCTCTCATTTCTCTCCTCTCCTCAATTCCCCCTCCTCTGCTCTCCTCCCTCTCACCAGATTATCATCCTAGCTGATAGTGAATGCTCAAAGAGGCACGGCCATCAGTGATTGGCTTGGAGCTGGATGGTCATCAGTGATTGGCTTGGAGCTGGATGGTCATCAGTGATTGGCTTGGAGCTGGATGGTCATCAGTGATTGGCTTGGAGCTGGATAGTCATCAGTGATTGGCTTGGAGCTGGATGGTCATCAGTGATTGGCTTGGAGCTGGATGGTCATCAGTGATTGGCTTGGAGCTGGATGCCTACATGCAGCTGCTGCATGGCCACAGACGACCTCATGGATTCCACATTACCCTCAAGCCAAGACACTCACTAATACACTCACAGCATGTATACACACACACACACACACTGTCCTAACTGTCTCGAGATGCAGGGGGAAAGTGTCGAGGGGCCTGAGGTTTCTCTGTTGCCCTGGTAACATCGCATCACAGCTGGCTGCCATGGCAATGTATCAGAAAGAGCAGAGTGGGAGAAAAAATAATTCAGTGGTCGGTGGCGAGGCAGCATGCAGCCTTCAGAATGTCCACAAAGACACACACACACACACACACACACACACACACACACTTACAAGCACAGACAAACTGTGGTTGGGAGGTCGCAGGTTTCCCACGTCCCTTTCTGTCTACTGACTCAGCCAGATACTGCATAGTCTCCACGGGCCTGAGATGCATGTCTACATCTCTCCATAGGTCTTTCTTTCTGTATCGCCCTATACCTCTCTCTCTCTCTCTCTCTCTCTCTCTCTCTCTCTCTCTCTATAGAGCTATATGTCCTATTTATGTCCTTCCCCCTCCTACCACTGAAGCAGGGCAGGCTATTGTGTAATGTAGTCTCTCTCTCTCTCTCTCTCTCTCTCTCTCTCCGTCTCTCTCTCTCTCTCTCTCTCTCTCTCTCTCCCTCTCTAAGTCTGATCAGAGTATGGTGATTCAATCCAAGTTCAGTAGCCTATTCTCTAGAATTAGGAAGCGTCTGTCTCCTGATCTCTAGATAGAACACACATGCACGCATACACGCACGCACGCACACACACACGCACGCACGCACGCACGCACGCACACGCACGCACGCACACGCACGCACGCACGCACGCACGCACGCACACTTGCACATGTAGCCTGGTGTAGCGGCCAGTGGTGATTTAACGCAGCTGAGTGGTTCAACTGAGAATAGACGCCCTTTGTCACAGAAGCTGTTTAAAGTTCAGACCCCCCCCCCTGCTGCTGCTGTCTCATATCTCTCTCCTGCTACTGCTCCTCTTCCTCTCACATCCTGTCTCCCCTCCTCTCTCTCTCCCTTCAACCCTCCTCTCTGTCTCTCTTCTCTGTCTCCCCTCCTCTCTCTCTCTCCCACCCTCCTCTCTGTCTCTCTTCTCTGTCTCCCCTCCTCTCTGTCTCTCTTCAACCCTCCTCTCTGTCTCTCTTCTCTGTCTCCCCTCCTCTCTCTCTCTCCCACCCTCCTCTCTGTCTCTCTTCTCTGTCTCCCCTCCTCTCTCTCTCTCTCCCTCCCTCCTCTCTGTCTCTCTTCTCTGTCTCCCCTCCTCTCTGTCTCTCTTCTCTCTGCCTCCCCTCCTCTCTGTCTCTCTTCTCTGTCTCCCCTCCTCTCTCTCTCTCTCCCACCCTCCTCTCTGTCTCTCTTCTCTCCCTCCCTCCTCTTTTCTGCGTATCCCTCTCTCCCCTCTCATCCCTTTCTCTGGTTGCTCTTCTCTTGTCTTCTATCCCTTCCGTCTCTTCTCTCAGCCTCTTTCTCTCCTCCAGTTCTCCGTCTTACCACCTCCTAACTGTAGACTCTCTCTCCTCCTCCCCCCTCCCTTCCCGACCCTCTCCTCTGTTCATCTGTGATGTCATCTAATCATACTGTTGATCTGTGATGTCATCTATCATACTTGGTTGATTCTCTGTCCTTCCTGTCACAATCCTTCATATCTACATCAGAACCTCCTCCACTTCTCTCTCTCTGTTTAATCCCTTCACTGTCGTTCCTCTTCCTTCTCTCTTTCCTCCTCTTTTCTTATTTCCATATTTCTCTCTCACTCCCTCTCTCATTCTCCCCCTACACCTCCCTCCTCTCTGCTAGCAGGCCCCCGCCCTGAGCCCTGAGGCCCTGAGCGCTGAGGCCCTGAGCGTTGAGGCCCTGAGCCCTGAGCGTTGAGGCCCTGAGCCCTGAGCGCTGAGGCCCTGAGCCCTGAGCCCTGAGCCCTGAGCGTTGAGGCCCTGAGCCCTGAGCGTTGAGGCCCTGAGCCCTGAGGCCCTGAGCCCTGAGCGTTGAGGCCCTGAGCGTTGAGGCCCTGAGCCCTGAGGCCCTGAGCCCTGAGGCCCTGAGCGTTGAGGCCCTGAGCGTTGAGGCCCTGAGCGCTGAGGCCCTGAGCGCTGAGCCCTGAGGCCCTGAGCCCTGAGGCCCTGAGCGTTGAGGCCCTGAGCGTTGAGGCCCTGAGCGCTGAGGCCCTGAGCGCTGAGGCCCTGAGCGCTGAGGCCCTGAGCGCTGAGGCCCTGAGCGTTGAGGCCCTGAGGCCCTGAGCGCTGAGGCCCTGAGCGCTGAGCCAAGGCTGACTGCAGAGCCCCCTCCATCTAGCCTCACTAGAGCCCAGGCTCGGCTCTCTGCTCTGGCCTGGCAGACTTTACACACCCAGGATCCAGACACAGTGCTTTACACACCAGGATCCAGACACAGTGCTTTACACACCCAGGATCCAGACATAGTGCTTTACACACTCATGATCCAGACATAGTGCTTTACACACCCAGGATCCAGACACAGTGCTTTACACACCCAGGATCCAGACATAGTGCTTTACACACCCAGGATCCAGACACAGTGCTTTACACACCCAGGATCCAGACATAGTGCTTTACACACCCAGGATCCAGACACAGTGCTTTACACACCCAGGATCCAGACATAGTGCTTTACACACCCAGGATCCAGACACAGTGCTTTACACACCCAGGATCCAGACACAGTGCTTTACACACCCAGGATCCAGACACAGTGCTTTACACACCCAGGATCCAGACATAGTGCTTTACACACCCAGGATCCAGACACAGTGCTTTACACACCCAAGATCCAGAGAGAGAGCAAACTAGAAAAAAAAGACCAAAAAAAAAAGACATTAAGAAAGACAAAAGTAAAAAGTACATTTACATGTAGAGTGTGTCTGAGTACTGGTCAGGGTATAACTGGCAGGAACAGATTGGTTTTGAAAGCTCAGCGCTGCTAATAAACATTTTAAAATATTTTTTTAAATAATCTTTTTTTTAAACTCGTTTAAGTTTGTTTTCTAAAGCAGTTCCGCCCGCACATGCGCACCACCAATGGCACAAACGCAGGAGGAAGACCGGACATTTTTTCTGAAAACAATTTGGCAAACATTGAGTTTTTTTGAAATATATTTACAATGTTTATTAGCAGCCCCGAGCTTTCAAAACCCACAAGCGCCATCCATCCATCCATCCATCCATCCATCCATCCATCCATCCATCCATCCATCCATCCACCCACCCACCCACCCATCCATCCATCCACCCACCCACCCACCCACCCACCCACCCATCCATCCATCCATCCATCCATCTTCATCCACTAATCCGGCGTTGGGTCGTGGAGGCAGCAGTTCCAGCAGAAACCAGCTCACCACCAGATGGTGATCAGTGGACAGCTCTGCCCCTCTCTTTACCTGAGTGTCCAAAACACATGGCCTCAGATCAGATGATACGATAACAAAATTGATCATCGACCTTCGGCATAAGGTGTTCTGATGCCAAGTGTAATTGTGGGCATCCTTGTGTTCGAACATGGTGTTTATTATGGACAAATTGTGACTAGCACAGAAGTCCAACAACAAAACACCACTCAGGTTCAGATCGTGGTGGCCATGCCTCCCAATCACATCCCTCCAAGTTTCTCCATCATTGCCCATGTGTGCATTGAAGTCCCCCAATAGGACAGTGGAGTCCCATTGCCGCTCGGGTCCGGTCCGTCGGTGCCCACCGCCTTCACCGCCACCTAGTTGGCAGCGCATCCGACCCCGACAGTTCCTCCCGTGGGTGGTGGGTCCACGGGACGGAGGAGATGGTGTTTCCACGTCGCTTTTTCGGACTGGGCCCGGCCGGGCTCCGTGGTAAGCCTGGCCACCAGGTGCTGCAGGCGGGCCCTTCATCTGGGCCTGGCTCCAGACGGGGGCCCCGGACTTCCTCCGGGCCGGGTCTCTCTTCCTCTTTTGTTGTACTCCATCAGGGTTTTTTTCACAAGCGCCCATGTTCGCAAAACCCTTTGAATTTTCTCTGCAACCCTTATTTGACAAGCTTTGCTTTGCAGATCAGGCCAAGTTAATTAACTTAATGAAGGATTTTTCTCAGTGGTGGGATAAGGAGCTCGTCCATGTTGGCCAGCTATAGGACCGAAGGGAGCTAAAAGGCTGGCTGCACAAAGCCATCAAATACTCCCTTAGATAAGCTATATTGGCTGTCTCAGTGTCCCATCTGTTATGAAACACACACACACACACACACACACACACTCACACACACACACACACACACACACACACACACACACACACACACACACACACACAGATGGATACGGCCACACACATACACACACACACACACACATACAGACACTGACGCACACACAAACACAAGGACACATGGCAGATGCCCTCATACAGAGTTGCTGGGACTTAAGCTGACGTTAGTAGGATGTAGGACACTTGAGATGTCCTGTAGTTCTATTGATGTTTGCGACAGTTAGGCTCCTCCCAGAGGAGACACAGACATGCACCCGACCCGCCCGGCAACACACACACTAGGCCTATATGGAGCTCAATGAGTGTCTGTGACTGTGTGTGTGTGTGTGTGTCCTGTCCTCGTGTGTCCTGTCCTTCTGCCATCCATCCATCCATCCATCCATGTATTAGCAGCTGCTCCGGTTATTTAGCAGTGAAACAGCCATGCCACCATTCTGTGTTCTGTTAGCATGTATGAGGCAGTGACAGAGGGACATGTCTGAGGCAGTGACAGAGGGACATGTATGAGGCAGTGACAGAGGGACATGTATGAGGCAGTGACAGAGGGACATATATGAGGCAGTGACAGAGGGACATATATGAGGCAGTGACAGAGGGACATGTATGAGGCAGTGACAGAGGGACATGTCTGAGGCAGTGACAGAGGGACATATATGAGGCAGTGACAGAGGGACATGTATGAGGCAGTGACAGAGGGACATGTATGAGGCAGTGACAGAGGGACATGTCTGAGGCAGTGACAGAGGGACATATATGAGGCAGTGACAGAGGGACATGTATGAGGCAGTGACAGAGGGACATGTATGAGGCAGTGACAGAGGGACATGTATGAGGCAGTGACAGAGGGACATGTCTGAGGCAGTGACAGAGGGACATATATGAGGCAGTGACAGAGGGACATGTATGAGGCAGTGACAGAGGGACATGTATGAGGCAGTGACAGAGGGACATGTCTGAGGCAGTGACAGAGGGACATGTCTGAGGCAGTGACAGAGGGACATGTATTAGGCAGTGACAGAGGGACATATATGAGGCAGTGACAGAGGGACATGTCTGAGGCAGTGACAGAGGGACATGTCTGAGGCAGTGACAGAGGGACATGTATGAGGCAGTGACAGAGGGACATGTATGAGGCAGTGACAGAGGGACATGTCTGAGGCAGTGACAGAGGGACATGTCTGAGGCAGTGACAGAGGGACATGTATGAGGCAGTGACAGAGGGACATGTATGAGGCAGTGACAGAGGGACATGTATGAGGCAGTGACAGAGGGACATGTATGAGGCAGTGACAGAGGGACATGTCTGAGGCAGTGACAGAGGGACATGTATGAGGCAGTGACAGAGGGACATGTCTGAGGCAGTGACAGAGGGACATGTATGAGGCAGTGACAGAGGGACATGTCTGAGGCAGTGACAGAGGGACATGTATGAGGCAGTGACAGAGGGACATGTATGAGGCAGTGACAGAGGGACATGTCTGAGGCAGTGACAGAGGGACATGTATGAGGCAGTGACAGAGGGACATGTATGAGGCAGTGACAGAGGGACATGTATGAGGCAGTGACAGAGGGACATGTCTGAGGCAGTGACAGAGGGACATGTCTGAGGCAGTGACAGAGGGCTTGTCTAACAGTGTGCAGTACAGTAACCCACTTAAAAGGCCCAGTGACAGCAGCAGTCTGTAGGGGCCGATAGCTCAGCTAGCGTGGCCTGGCAGAGAGAGCTAACCCAGTTGGGCTCATCCATCTAGCACCGCCTCCGCTGCCCCTCCCCAGGCCCCAGCACCACATTAACCTACTTCAGGATCAAATCGCACAATGTTTTTGAGCAAGATCGTAAAAGACTTCAGAGAGCTTCAAATGTAAATCCACATTTTTGGCTGCTCTTATGAAATGATTAAATCTCAGGATGTGCTCTTGAGTACAGTACAGCCTAAAAAAGGAAATATTATGTTTACTTGATGGTGTTTTAGAAAGCTTTGATTAGTAAACTGTACTGGATGTTCTGTTTACCTGATGGACATTAAATATATTACAGTGTAATTCCTCTAACATAAGGAGATAAAGGCGTGGATCTACTATGCATGTTTGAGTACTATCTCATGTATTTCCTGTTTTCAGTAGGCCTAAATAAGCCTATTAGATCTAACTGACCTAGTGATCAATCAGTGAATGATGAAGAACAAAGTAAAGCAAACTATCATATCCCATAATAGAAAGATGGACTACAGGACGAGGGATGATGATGTCATCTCCACAGCAGGCCGTGTGACCCCCGGCTCAGGAGAGATCCAGGAATGCATAGAATGCAAATTAGACCACAGCTATACATGCCTATAGCACTTGCCAACACCAGGAGAAAATCCTATTATAACTCTAAGTAGGCTTCTTAGCCTACATTATAGTCGGCAAGAAAGTTATTTGTGCAATTCCCTCCCAGGAACCTTGGTCTTAACTCTTAATCTTGAAACGGATCGTTATAATAGCCTGGAAAAGCTTCCTTCACGTGACATCAACCTGCAAAGAAACTTGCAGTGGAAATGCAGAATAGTTGGCTTTCACTTTTCACAAACTTTTAGAAACCCTCCACACCCACGCAGGCATGCACACACACGCGCGCACACACACACACACACACGCACACACACACACACACACACACACACACACACACACACAAACACAATGCTGTGTTTGGGCAGGACTCAGGAGCTGACTGGAGCTGAGTAGGCTACTGGTATTTCAAATGTTCCACTGCTTAAATTCCTGGCTCCACCTATAGACTATCAGCTCAAACGTATTACGGAGCAGCAGCAGCAGAAGAACATCCATTCCCAAGTCTATTAGGCTCTGGATGTGGCGCGTGACAGGGGAAGTTGATTGTTGCAGGGCATGGAGGTGCAGGGTCTCCATCCTTCACCATGGAGGCGCAGGGTCTCCATCCTTCACCATGGAGGTGCAGGGTCTCCATCCTTCACCATGGAGGTGCAGGGTCTCCATCCTTCACCGTTCACCGGCTCCAGCGCACCCCCGTCTTTCACGGCACTGCTGCTGTATCTAAGCAACGCTGGCAGATCGATAGTGGGTGGGATGGACAGGAACAGGACCCGAGTGCTGATCCAGATACAATAGAACCGATCCAGCTCTGACATGGGAGACATGACCAGACCCCCGAACTGAGCCATGGGGGGGAGGGAGAACACATGCATTTTCCCCAACAGTGTCTCAAGCCTGTTGTCCCCTTCGCAGTATCATAATCATATGGGTAAATATATGCAATGAATTCAAATGTGAAAGTCTTACCTAACAAAGAAGCTGCGATTTCTCCAGTTTCCAAAAGTCCTGCACTGCACAGTCGACCCTTTTTATCTGTGTTGCGCTTCAGCGACAAAAAGATGCTCTGATTTCGATGGTCTCGCGACTCTAACGGGGTTTGCCAGCCTCGGAGCGATCACGTGGTCTGAATCTAAATGCATTTTTTGTAGGCTACTCTTTCTGCAAACGACTCGTAGACGCCGACCATTCGGCGAAAATTCCCTGATATGACGTTTACAATTCATGCAACGAATCAAGAAGTGTGTGATGCGGCCACTAGCCTACTAGATTATCAAAATGTCTGATAAAGGTTTTGTCCCCTGTAAAACAAATCCTCCAGATCCTTGTCAGTGTTTCCGAGATCGCAGTCCCAGTGGTTGGGCGCAGACCCCTATGGCCCCTGAAAACAGACCCCCGCATTCCTCACAAGCTCAAAGGATTTCGGGAGTTGTAGTCATACAGCTTCGTCTATGATCTCTTTACAGAAAGTGCTTTGTCGCCTACCACTGGAATAAAGGTGAACAACATCACTTTTTTGTTGAGATCGTTGCCAGATTTAATTAGAAACCCCCCTTTTAGGTGAACTGGGATTAAGTCCTAGGGGTGACAATATAGGGATTCATTTATTTGTTTCAACCTCCTTGCAAGATATTGATGAGGGATGTAGCTTACTGTATGGAAGTGTAGTATTAAGATGAGGAACTCTTCAGTAAATCTGTGTGTCGAGGACAGATTAATTAATGCCTCTATCTGGGCCCAGGCACATTCACGCACACAAAGACATAGGCTACATCAGTGTTTGCCATGTCTCTCCTATGATGTTTTTAGCCTCTCTTACTCTGAAAATGTAATTTAATGTAATTTATTGCTTTATAAATGTTCTTAGCCGGTAGACAAACATAATCCTGGAGCTTGCTCGATCGCCTTGTTGAGAGGGGTCAGGGAATAATTTTTACAGCTCACTTATCTGGCCCCCGGGTGATTACTGTTTTTTTTGCTTCCCTCTGGAATATGTAGGGGTGGGTCGTATGCCCACCTCCCTTGTTCTCTGTAAAGCGCAGTGTGTTGCCTCTGGGTATGAAATGCGCTATACAAATAAAGCTTTGATTGATTGATTGATTGATTGATTGATTGATTGATTGATTGATTGATAATAAAACAAAGGAACTTTGCAAATGTACTGTACACTGTTTCCCTTTCGGTTTGATCCCAGCGCCTTTACAGTAGCCGTGCCATTAACGACAACGGTAGACATTATGTTATGTAGCCTACAGTGTATCTGACTGTGGAATAGGCCACACGTGGGAGCACCTGTCTCACAGCCGGGCCGAGAGAGAGCCACTAGACTTTTACACCAGGCCAGAGACTGCTGAATGGGCATCGCAGTCATCTCTGGTCCTGCTTCACACCAGTGGTCTAATTGTGACTGCACCTCTTCAGGGTAAAGCAAAATGAACTGACACTCTGGAAGGCTGACCTCACAGATGGGTGGAACATTTTCTAGTTGTCTGTAATGTCTTAGCCTCTAGTTCTATTAGCTGTGATTGGCCCCTCATTTAAACACGATTGGATAGTGATATAAGAATGATATCCTTGGGCTAGACTTGGAAATAGGTCATTAAGTATAGATGTCATATTTTATGTTTTATTCTAATGTGAAATCTACGTCTAGAAATCTCAGTGTTATATTCGGTCTGGATCTTAGTTTTGAGCCTCATGTGAATAAATTAGTTCAGTCATGTTACTTCCAGTTAAGAGTCCTTTCAAGAACAGTCCACTCTTAAGTGATATGCAAAAGTTGCTTGATCCATGCTTTTATTTCACCTCAACTGGATTATGGCAATTTTTTACTCTCCTGTTTAACCCACTATGCTATTTCTCGCCTTCAAATCGTACAAATACAAAATTCATCAGCTAGGTTGTTGACCAATTCCTAGAAAGAGAGCCCACATTAACCCAGCCCTTGCCTCTTTGCACTGACTTCCAGTTACTTTTAGAGTGGACTTCAAGATTCTGCTAATTACATTTATGGCAAGGCAGGGTCTTGCTCCTGAGAATATTAGTAATCTTATAACTCCTTAGATATCAGAAAGGCCTGATCTTAGATCCAAAGCTCTCATGTCTGTTGCAGAGTCAAGACTTAAACCCAAAGAAGACCGAGCTTGATAAAGGCCCCTAGCCACTGGAACAATCTTCCTTTAGAAATTAGAACAGCTAAAACAGTGTCTTCTTTCAAATCTGTTGAAAACCTATTTCTAAACTTGATTTTGATAAGGTGTAATGTGAATAATATTAGTAAATAGTAGAAGTTTATTTTCTTTAAGTTTGATTTTCTGTTGTTGTGCAATGTTGCTACTATTATCCTGCATTCTGTATTCCTTATTATATTGTATTTTGGATATATTGTATGTTGTAGCAATCTCTGTTATCCTTATTGTACTATTGTAGTATATTATTATTATTATTATTATTATGACATTGCAGATGATACACTGGCTACACTGAACATCGAATGAAGCTATCATGTCATTTAAAAACAACATAATTGTTGCCCCATCATCAATGCCCACTTACTTGCTTTCTAGTATCTGTGGTACTTTATTTGTGTCAACAGACAACATAACAAGCTTTATATCTGCCAGTCCCTAGAAGCTCATTTCGAAAGTATGTCAGGGACACATCCTAAATTGCTCACACACCCTCCTGCACAGTCCCCTTCACGTGTCGCGTTCGCCCCTCCGGCTGCCCCCAGCCGTAGGCAGCAGAGAGACCTGAGCCCCTCTTCCAGGTATCAGAACTATACAGTAAGCAGCACGTGTGGCCGAGTGCAGCTGGATGTCAACAGAGCCTTTGATCAACCCCTCCCACACACACACACACACACACACACACACGCCCATTCTAGAATACTCACAGAGGAGTGCAGAATTCCAGCCCAGGTTTCTACAGTCAGTCAGTCTCTAGGGACAAAGGAAGGAAGGTGTTCCATCCCTAGTGTTCCCTGTTCTCTGCTCAGCCAGGCGGGCAGGCAGGCAGGCAGGCAGCAGTTACTGTGGGTCTCCAGGCAAGCTAGTCATACAGCAGGGAGATCGAACAGGATGGTGGCAGTGAACCCCCAGGTAATCCCAGAAGGGGACCACCACCATCTGCGTCGTCTCTCCAGGACCCCGCGTGCCGACCGCAGGCCCCCCCAGGAGAACCCCCGACAGTCCCGTAGGAAACTCCAGGTGATCATCTGTGTGCTGCTCGTGGAGCTGTGCGAGAGGTTCACCTTCTTCGGCATCGTCTGCAACATGATCCTGTTCTGCACCGTGAAGCTGGGCTACGACAACCACCAGGCTGCTACTGTGAACCTGTGTTTCGTGGGAGCCAGCACCCTCACACCTGTCCTGGTGGGCTGGTTCGCTGACACCTGTCTGGGCAGGACCAAGGTGCTCTACCTCTGTGCTCTGCTCCACGTGTTTGGTAAGTGTGAATCACATTGACTGCTCTATAATAGTATCTTCAAATGGTGAGGTAACCTAACCCTCACTACTTCTTTGGTGCAGACGTTGTGTTTGAGATGGGTTACAGGATAACAATGAGGAGTGGAGGGATTTTACTGGTGAATCATGTGGCTTTCAAATAGCTTAAAATATAAAGTAAAAATTTAAGCTTTTAAATGTCTGTAAATGTCTTTTTTATAATGCTCTCTTGACAATATGTTTGACAAATTCTTATCTTAGTCCCTAAGGCTTCAGGTTCAGTGAGTAAAGGGTGCAACAGGAGAAAGGTGTGTTGAGTATTTAGTTAAAAAATACAAATGTAGATCATTCAAATAGCTCTTTCACAAAGTGTCAAGATCGTCAACAACTTTGTCAAAAATCCACAATGATGTGTTTTGATGACATTCATACAGTGCACTCAACGAGTACATTGGATGCCTATTAGATGGAATTGGATGGAGTTTCCTGTTAATTTGTGTTGTCTCCCATAAACACACGTGTATGTGTGTGTGTGTGTGTGTCTGTGTGTGTGCGCGCTCGCACGTGTGTTTGTGTGTGTGTGTGCGCGTGTATGTGTGTGTGTTTGTGTGTGTGTGTGCGCGTGTGTGTGTGTGTTTGTGTGTCTGTGGGCACACTTGTTACAGTAGATGACGTTATCCCTTCTGTCCGTTCTCAAATCTTACAAACCTCTAAATTCACTAAATTATTGACACTACGATACTTTAAATCAGACTTCAGCGTCTGTACATTCTGTCACACCGAGACCAATGTGGAGTAGGGCCACGAGGCTCCAAGTGTTGTCCTGTGAGACAGATCAAGGTCACATGAGTGAGGGAGTTATTGGGAACTCTTGTAGCAAGATAACCTCTGAATCCCAGGATGCTTTGCTTCACATCTGTATGCTGGACCTCGGTGTGAGCCCTGGCTGCATGGCTCTGCCGTACCGGTGGTCTCACCGTGGTCTAACAGCCTGACTCACTCACTAGTCACACCAAAGGAAATGTCTGGAGCATTAGCAACTACAGACTGAATCAATCCCTAGCCTGTGTGAGACATCTCTGGAGTGTGAATGTTATGTGAATTCTTTCAAATGGAGCAGGAAGACTGAGTACCAGGTTAAAGTCGCACTGAAACGGACGTTTGAGATCATCCAACTTCCGTAGTTTGACATATTTCCGACGCAAACAAGCTATGAGGGTGGGACGTGTTTAGAGGAATTTGATTGGAACATTGACAAGTGGACGGGTTTTAAGAACTATAGACAGATTCGATAGAAGGATAGCGTTGATTGACGGGTAGATGTCGTGAGATTATTGGCCTAAAATCTAAGGTACCTGTTGTTGTCACTGCACGTGACCTACCGTTTTCCAGGAAGTAAGAAATTATATACTTTGATATAAGATTACAACAAAAGTAGAATTTGGTAATTTGTTTGGTATACATCGTTGAATAGGTGAACACTTTGACCAATTATGTGAACCAAAATGGGACAGAATGCTTTTTTCATTTCAGTGCAACTTTAAGTAAGCTTTCTTTCAGGCAGAATGACCCATAGACCTGAAGTACCCCCCCCTGGACAGGATGTTAATTTATCACAGACCTTCCTTCCAGTCTAACTCCATAACACTGAGAGCCAAGCAGAGAAGCACTGGGTTCTATTTGTAATGGCAGCCCAGATAGCAAGTGGATCTGGGCCATATATGGGCCGGAAGTAAGCCACAAGGGCCAGATCTGGCCTGTATATGGCCCAGATCCGCTTGCTATCTGGGAGCTGAAGGCACCTGTGCTCAGGGAAGACACTCTAACCACAAAGTCAAGACAGATCATTCAAGGGCCCTAAATCTAAAGGTGTCTATCTGATTCTGTACCCCTATTCCCTGCAGGCACAGCCATGCTGCCAGTGGTGGCCTTCCCCTTCGAGGACTTCTACATCGACACGAATCACATGACCTACCACCTGGAACAGCACGAGCAGCAGATCCTGTTCTACACAGGGCTGCTGGCAGCCGCACTGGGCATCGGGGGCATCCGCGCCACCCTCTGCCCGATGGGGGCGTACAACCTCCAGGGCTACGACCAGCACCAGCTTCTCTCCTTCTTCAACTGGTGGGTGGGATGGTTCTCTGTTACGGCCCAGTTTGAATTATCTAGAATTCAACCCCTCTTCTTTCTCTCCTTGAGGTACTCTCTGATCTAACATGATGGGATGAGTGAAAACATTTGCTGCTCTACACAGTAGGGCTGGGTATCGAGTCGAATTTCAAGAATCGATTCGATTCCGATTCACAAGGTTTGGAATCGATCATCACGATTCAATTCGATTCGATTCGATTCAATATCGATTCGGTTAGTGTTACTAAAACTTTTTTTTTTTTTGCTGTAACCTTAATTACATGACTGCCAAGTTATGCAGCACATCAATACTAGGGCTGGGTATTGATACTGATTTCAAAAAATAAATGAATGAATGAATCATTGAATGAATTAATGAACTATTCATTCCTTCATTTATTCATTAAATAAAAGATCGATTTTGGGATTCATAAATCGATTCTGAATCATTTGATTCAGAATCGATGAATCGATTTTTTAAACCCAGCCCTACTACACAGCGATCATGCCAGATCCGTGAGTCCTCTGAGGAAGGGAGGAAGGTTGGACAGTATTTACAGGCTCCCCATGTCAACAGTATGCGCTTTGACAACGAGCTTTTGAATTCTAATCAATCTCAACTCAACTGGGGAGGTATCATTCTCATGTGGGACAGATTACAGGATACAGTCGGCCCAATCCTAGTCCCAGACTAAAAACAGTCTTCAGAAGAGGTCCTCCTTTGAAAGTCAATCTAAATCTTTGACTGGTATTATTACATCTCCAGGAATGTTGACGTTGGCTAAAGATGATTTTTATGACTTCACAGAACCAGTTTAGAGTTTTAAGAAAAATACTTTAGGACTGGTTTGCAAATCAAAACATCTATATAAACTAAATATGGCTCTCATTCAACTATTCTGTAATTTCACAAACATCAAATGCTTATGTTGAGGAGGCCACGGACATTTTTCCATTTCCTCTGATGATCGAGATCAATTTAAGCAGAGTGAATGTCTAGTATTGACATTCACTATCAATTAATCAAGTTATTTTATCCAAAGCGACTAAAAATAATTGCATTTAATGCAGGAAAAGTATGTATTACTTTTTGTCAGAACTCACAAGTGCATCTCCTTTCTAAAACAAGTGACTAAGAGCATAATCTAGTGCTGAAGGCAAAGTGCAAGAATAGCTATCTAAATCTCTTCTGGTCCTTCGGCAATTGTCAGTTTACTTTCTAACTTAGCAAAGAGAAGAAAACGCACACGGTGAATATTCAGAGAGCTGCTGGTAGTGAGAAATAGACTGGTGTAGAAAAAAGAAGAAATTGCACATTCAGGTCTAGATGCAAAAGAGTTAAGTCTGCAACGTTTCGGCTGTAGCCTTTGTCACAGTCTTGAGTCTAAACCCAGGGTAGAGGGTTGGAGGGTTTCCTCAGACAACTGAGGAAATTCAGAGGTTCCCACCAGATTCAACGGAGCTTCTACTCATGTCGATCGAGAGCATCCTGACTGGGAATATCACCCCCTGGTACGGGAAGGCAAGGCCCTACAGAGAGTGGTATGGTCAGATGAATGTACCTTGGGCCGGGTACCCCCGCTCACCTCAAGGACATCTACACCAGAAGATGCAAGACCAAGGCCAACAGGATCCTGAAAGACCCCAGCCACCCAATAAATGGACTGTTCTCTCTGCTACAGTCAGGGAAGCATGGAGAGGCTCAGGAAGAGCTTCTTCCTGCAAGCCATTTGGCACCTGAATGACTCGATCTACCTGTAGAACATCTAGTGCATCCATCCTCAAAGTCTGGACTCCGGGATCGAACTGGAGATCTTGCAATCCACAGCCGGCCGCTCTACCTCCTGAGCTACAGTATATAAACCGCCCCCATCACACTCAGTATATATACCGCCCCCATCACACTCAGTATATATACCGCCCCCATCACACTCAGTATATATACCGCCCCCATCACACTCAGTATATATACCGCCCCCATCACACTCAGTATATATACCACCCCCATCACACTCAGTATATATACCGCCCCCATCAATCTCCGTATATATACCGCCCCCATCACACTCAGTATATATACCGCCCCCATCACACTCAGTATATATACAACCCCCATCACACTCAGTATATATACCGCCCCCATCACACTCAGTATATATACAACCCCCATCACACTCAGTATATATACCGCCCCCATCACACTCAGTATATATACCGCCCCCATCACACTCAGTATATATACCGCCCCCATCACACTCAGTATATATACCGCCCCATCACACTCAGTATATATACAACCCCCATCACACTCAGTATATATACCGCCCCCATCACACTCAGTATATATACCGCCCCCATCACACTCAGTATATATACCGCCCCCATCACACTCAGTATATATACCGCCCCCATCACACTCAGTATATATACCGCCCCATCACACTCAGTATATATACCGCCCCCATCACACTCAGTATATATACCGCCCCCATCACACTCAGTATATATACCGCCCCCATCACACTGAGTATATATACCACCCCCATCACACTCAGTATATATACCGCCCCCATCACACTCAGTATATATACCGCCCCCATCACACTCAGTATATAAACCGCCCCCATCACACTCAGTATATATACCGCCCCCATCACACTCAGTATATATACCGCCCCCATCACACTCAGTATATATACCGCCCCCATCACACTCAGTATATATACAACCCCCATCACACTCAGTATATATACAACCCCCATCACACTCAGCATCTCCAGGTTCAGAGTCACTGGGATCAGGAGGGGTATTTTGGAGTCCTATGCTCTTCAGGGGGGGTATTTTGGAGTCCTATGCTCTTCAGGGGGGGTATTTTGGAGTCCTATGCTCTTCAGGAGGGGTATTTTGGAGTCCTATGCTCTTCAGGAGGGGTATTTTGGAGTCCTATGCTCTTCAGGAGGGGTATTTTGGAGTCATATGCTCTTCAGGAGGGGTATTTTGGAGTCCTATGCTCTTCAGAGGGGTATTTTGGAGTCCTATGCTCTTCAGGAGGGGTATTTTGGAGTCCTATGCTCTTCAGGAGGGGTATTTTGGCGTCCTATGCTCTTCAGGAGGGGTATTTTGGAGTCCTATGCTCTTCAGGAGGGGTATTTTGGAGTCCTATGCTCTTCAGGAGGGGTATTTTGGAGTCCTATGCTCTTCAGGAGGGGTATTTTGGAGTCCTATGCTCTTCAGTTTCTCCACCATCTCAGCCAGCAAATATTTTTTTCTTGAGAATATTCCTTGGGGTGAAGGTCAGTGTGCACATGGGACAGCTGTAGTTGACATCTCTCTCATCCTCCTGACCCCAGTACAGTACAGTAGTGTTGAAGATGTCAGTGAACACCAGAGACAGCTGATCAGCATAGAACTTCAGGATGAATACAGCAGGGTTTATCTGAATACCCAGAACCTGTCATCAGCTGTTAAAGTAGTCTACTAATAACTCTCCTGAGATGTCCTTTCAACTTTACTGGTACTGTTTTTTTTTATTTTAATGTGTATTTCCTTTTCAAACACAGTTTGTTTACAGCCAAAATAGATTTGTTATTTATACCACCTGCTAAACCTAAATTCAAATTTTCTGGTTCTGGAGTTCTGGTCAATCTAAAGTGAACTGATATTCAATGTGTGAAGTTCCTGAGTAGTAAAAAAGGAGTTGTGGTCATGTCTGTCCCTCCCAGGTTTTACTGGCTGGTGAACCTAAACTCTACCGTGGTGTTCCTGGGCATCGCCTACATCCAGCAGTCTGTGGCCAGGAACCTGGGCTTCCTCATCCCCTTCACCTCCGTCCTGCTGCTGCTGCTCGCCATCCACATGGTCCGCAACAACCTCACCTTCAAGCCCAAGAAAGGTGCTGTCTGTCTTCAGGATTTACTCGCCTGGCACAAACATTCCACGACACAAACAGCATGAGCCTATGCTATGACTGTAGGATACATTTCACATAATATACAGTAAATGTATATTGGAATGTATATTATACATTTAGACCTTACCGCAAATTAATTAAATAATTGATTAATTGATTAATTGATTCATTTTCTGTTGAAAATCTCTCTCAGGAATATGATTCTCGATAGCGAGTAATGGACAGGATGATATCTGTTCTCTGCAGGCAGCTCTCTGCTGACCACGCTGGGTGTCTTCCTGAACTCCCTGAAGATGTGCTGCCTGCACTACCGCCACCTGGGCGGGGACGTGGGCAGCTGGCTGGACCGCGCCAAGGAGAACAACGGGGGACGCTACAGCGAGACGCACGTGGAGAACGTCAAGGTCCTGGCCCGCCTCTTCCCCCTCTACAGCCTGCAGCTTCTCTACCGAGCCTGCATCACACAGGTGACAGGGACACATGGCGCATCACTCAGGTGACAGGGACACAGGGCGCATCACACAGGTGACAGGGACACAGGGCGCATCACACAGGTGACAGGGACACAGGGCGCATCACACAGGTGACAGGGACACATGGCCTGCATCACACAGGTGACAGGGACACAGGGCGCATCACACAGGTGACAGGGACACATGGCCTGCATCACACAGGTGACAGGGACACAGGGCGCATCACTCAGGTGACAGGGACACATGGCACATCACTCAGGTGACAGAGACATGGCTCCTGTTCTCTACCAAGCCTGCATCACACAGGTGACAGGGACACAGGGCGCATCACACAGGTGACAGGGACACAGGGCGCATCACTCAGGTGACAGAGACATGGCTCCTGTTCTCTACCGAGCCTGCATCACACAGGTGACAGGGACACAGGGCTCCTGCTCTCTACCGAGCCTGCATCACATAGGTGACAGGGAGACATGGTCTGCATCACATAGGTGACAGGGACACAGGGCCTGCATCACACAGGTGACAGGGAGACAGTGCTCCTCTTTACTCTTTTACAGACACAAAAACCCCTCATGGTTCTAGGTAGCATGATGAGAGGTTGTTCATTCTGAAGTAGACTGTTTTCGGACTTTCTCATTTTCTGACTTTGTCCCTCTCAGATCCCCTCAGGATACTACATCCAGACCATGAACTCTAACCTGCACCTGAATGGCTTCCTGCTGCCCATCGCAGCCATGAACGTGATCAGCATCCTGCCCCTCCTGCTGCTGGCCCCGCTGATAGAATGTGTCACCGCCTGCGTCCTCTCCATGGAGAAAACACCACTGGCCCCAGTGAGAGTCATCAGTGAGCAACCCGATATGCACTCTCTCACTCGCTCTCACACACACATATACACACGCACACACACAAACTCACACTCCCTCTTCCTCCTTTCTTCCTCCTCCCCCTCCCTCTCCCCCCCCCCCCCCCCCAGCTCTGGGCCACGCCTGCGCGGCCCTGTCCGTCCTGGTGGCGGGGGTGATGGAGGTGCACAGGAAGGCCTACCCACTGGTGGAGCAGGCCCTGTCGGGGAAGGTGCTCCAGGTGTCCTCCATGGCCTGCTTCCAGCTGGCCCCCCAGTACATCCTGCTGGGCCTCGCCGAGGCTCTGGTCACCCCTGCTTGTGAGTCACAGCGCCCCCTGCAGACACACTAGGAAAACAACAGTTCAGTGGTAGACTGGACAGCCAGTAGTCTTCTTTCACACCGGTCAGTTTGAGGCATCAGAAAACAGCTTTGGAACATAACCTTTAGCAGCTATTGTGTAGATTTGATTGAATAAGTACTAAACTCTCCATATAGCTTATTTTCTGGATATAGGTATACTTCGTATATCTCTTAATAACCCTGAAGTCCTATATCTGTGGTCAGATCATCCACAACTCCCTCTGAATGTATTTTATTGTATATTTCTATCCTTCACCACACTCTTGATTTTTACTCTGTCTTCGTCTTCGTCCGGCAGGTTCGCTCATCTCGTTCCATCTGACCCCCGGCCATATTAGAGGCATCTCGCTGCACTTCCTCACCCTGTCCTATGGAGGGGGCTGTTTCCTGGGAGCGCTCATCATTCAGCTGGTCTACGTGTTCTCTGGAGGTACCATGGTGGTCTCTATTAGTCTGTGTGTTCTCTGGAGGTACCATGGTGGTCTCTATTAGTCTGTGTGTTCTCTGGAGGTACCATGGTGGTCTCTATTAGTCTGTGTGTTCTCTGGAGGTACCATGGTGGTCTCTATTAGTCTGTGTGTTCTCTGGAGGTACCATGCTGGTCTCTATTGGTCTACGTGTTCTCTGGAGGTACCATGGTGGTCTCTATTAGTCTGTGTGTTCTCTGGAGGTACCATGGTGGTCTCTATTAGTCTGTGTGTTCTCTGGAGGTACCATGGTGGTCTCTATTAGTCTGTGTGTTCTCTGGAGGTACCATGGTGGTCTCTATTAGTCTGTGTGTTCTCTGGAGGTACCATGGTGGTCTCTATTAGTCTGTGTGTTCTCTGGAGGTACCATGGTGATCTCTATTAGTCTGTGTGTTCTCTGGAGGTACCATGGTGGTCTCTATTAGTCTGTGTGTTCTCTGGAGGTACCATGGTGGTCTCTATTAGTCTGTGTGTTCTCTGGAGGTACCATGGTGGTCTCTATTAGTCTGTGTGTTCTCTGGAGGTACCATGGTGGTCTCTATTAGTCTGTGTGTTCTCTGGAGGTACCATGGTGGTCTCTATTAGTCTATGTGTTCTCTGGAGGTACCCATGCTGGTCTCTATTGGTCTGTGTGTTCTCTGGAGGAACCATGGTGGTCTCTATTAGTCTATGTGTTCTCTGGAGGTACCATGGTGGTCTCTATTAGTCTATGTGTTCTCTGGAGGTACCCATGCTGGTCTCTGTTACAGTATCGTCATACTTGTGGTGTGTTTGATTCAGTTCAGCAGCATGAATAATACAATGAAATCAAAGGACCAGCTCCATAAGCGGAAACTACAGCCATGTTCCCATCCACTTGTCAATGGAATTGTGTGAGGATCGCTAAAAAATATGAATGTGAATAAAGCCGGTGAACGTGCGTTTCCATCTAGAGCTTTAAATCGGATAAAGCATTTATCACAAAAGACTTTTATCGAACAAGAGAAAATCGGATGAGATCGACAGTACAAACTTTTTGTAGATTTTCATGATTTTTAATCGAATTTTACCGTTTCCATAAGGCATTTTTAATTCGATATTACTTAATTCGCATAAAACGTGTGGATGGAAACATGGCTTATGAGAAAATGTATGTATGTAGGTCTACTGCAAATGATCAAGTATCTGATTATCTAGATGTAATTTACCCACATTGGCTGGGTACAGGGTCTCACAACTGAACAGAGATATAAGCACATAGATACAAGATTGAGGTCTCACATTCTTCAGTTGTGTTCAGCGTAGGGTTTCAGGCCACTGACGGTGATGTTGTTTTGTCTGGTCAGGTAACTTCTACCCTAACACACTGCATGATGGGAACTTGGAAAGGTTTTTCTTCTTCCTGGCAACGCTGATGGCCATCAACACACTAGTGTTCTGGTGGATTTCATATAGGTAAGACATGAGATCCTACACATAAAGGTGTGTGTGTGTATGTGCGCGTGCGTGTACATTTCTTTATATCTGTGTGTATGTGTCTCTGTGTGCATCAGTGTGTGTGCGTGTGTGTATGTGTGTGCATGTTTTGTAGTGTAGTGGAACTATGGGTTGCTTGTGTGCGTGTGTATGTGTGTGCATGTTTTGTAGTGTAGTGGAACTATGGGTTGCTTGTGTGCGTGTGTGTATCTGAGTGTATGTCCCTGCTGTCCAGGTATGTGGACCTGAGTGTGGTACATGGCAGAGTTGCTTGTGTGTGTGTGTGTGTGTGTGTGTATATCTGAGTGTATGTCCCTGCTGTCCAGGTATGTGGACCTGAGTGTGGTACATGGCAGAGTTGCTTGTGTGTGTGTGTGTGTGTGTGTGTGTATATCTGAGTGTATGTCCCTGTTGTCCAGGTATGTGGACCTGAGTGTGGTACACGGCAGAGGGATGGGCTCCAGCCTGCTAGCTGAGAAACTGCTCCGCTACAAGACCTACCTGCGTTACTACGACACCGTGGAACTCTCCTACACAACCGCCTCCATAGAAACAGCGTTGTGACCTCCATATAACCTTTGGATATTGTAGCGCTGGCGCTACACCTGTATTATACACAACTGTAAATAATTGGATGAATGTATGTTTTCATGTGGGTTGTATGTACTGTATGTAGTGTGCATCATCCTATTGGTAATTACAGGGCTCAAATGACACCTCGTCTAACCCGCTGGCTCCACTACGGCCGTCAGCATCAACATCAACCATCGGACGCTGAGGGAACAAATTCATTGTAGTTAACGACAGCTGCGTGTTCGATGCCAGCGTTTGTTAGGAGAATAGCGGAGTTTCATCTCTTGATTGTTGACGGATGATGGCTGATACTGACGGCTTCAGCGGAGCCGTGCCATAGGAAGATAAGCCCATATTCACATATTTGTACAGTTGTAAGTATTACACGTATGTAAATAATCAAGCCGTCATTGAAGGTGAGAACAAAGAGATCACCAAAATCACTCATAAATAAAAGCATATTAACATAACTTGATGCATTGACTAAGACCATTGATATGAGATTTTATTGCATCTGTCTCTGTTTAACAAATCTGAACAAAATAATACTTTATTTAAGCGGACCTATTATGAAAAACTAACTTTTTTCAGGGCACTGCTTGTTGTTATGGTCCTGGCCCCTTCCGCCCAGCTTGCCCCCTGCCTGGACTCTTGCCCCGCGACTGTCAGACCCCTTTCCCCCACTTTTGCCCCTGCATCTCCTGCTAGTGACTCTCTACCCATCGCCCCAGCCTGCTGGAGCCCTCCTACCCCGCACTCCCCCCTGAGACTTAAGGGCACCTTGTCACCATTAATGTTTTGCCTGCACTTTGTCACCATATTTTGCCTCCTAGTGTGTCTTGTCTTGTGTTTGTTGTCTTCCCTGTGTCTTGCTTGTATCCTCTAGCTCCTACAGTAGGCCCTAGTTCCTTCCAGCTCTAGCCCCTAGTGCCTCCGTTAGCTCCTAGCCCCTAGTTCCTTCCAGCTCTCCCTCTAGCCTCTAGCTCCTAGCCCCTCGCTCTCCCTGTGTTTCCCCTAGTTCCCTTGCACAGTCCCTTCTGAGTCCTAGTTCTCCCTCAAGTTTCCCAGCTCCAGCACTAGACTCTGTCCCAGTCCCCCCTACTGTTCCCATTCCTAGGCCCAGTCCCATTCCTCCCTCCTGCTCCCAGTCCCATTCCTCCCTCCTGCTCCCATTCCTAGGCCCAGTCCCCGTTCTGTCTCCTGTTCGATAGATGGATAATCCTTGGGGGTCTATTGGGTTCCCAGCTCTATATTCAGTCCCATTTCCCCAGCTCTAGTCCTAGTCCCAGCCTGTCCCCCAGCTCCAGCCCTGGTCCCAGTCTGTCCCCCAGCTCTAGTCCTAGTCCCAGTCTGTCCCCCAGCTCTAGTCCTAGTCCCAGTCTGTCCCCCAGCTCCAGCCCTGGTCCCAGTCTGTCCCCCATGCAGCTCCAGCCCTAGTCCCAGTCTGTCCCCCAGCTCTAGTCCTAGTCCCAGTCTGTCCCCCAGCTCCAGCCCTGGTCCCAGTCTGTCCCCCAGCTCTAGTCCTAGTCCCAGTCTGTCCCCCAGCTCCAGCCCTGGTCCCAGTCTGTCCCCCAGCTCCAGCCCTGGTCCCAGTCTGTCCCCCAGCTCTAGTCCTAGTCCCAGTCTGTCCCCCAGCTCAAGTCCTAGTCCCAGTCTGTCCCCCAGCTCCAGCCCTGGTCCCAGTCTGTCCCCCAGCTCCAGCCCTAGTCCCAGTCTGCCCCCCAGCTCTAGTCCTAGTCCCAGTCTGTCCCCCAGCTCCAGCTCTAGTCCTAGTCTGTCCCCCAGCTCCAGCCCTAGTCCCAGTCTGCCCCCCAGCTCTAGTCCTAGTCCCAGTCTGTCCCCCAGCTCCAGCTCTAGTCCTAGTCTGTCCCCCAGCTCCAGTCCTAGTCCCAGTCTGTCCCCCAGCTCCAGCCCTGGTCCCAGTCTGCCCCCCAGCTCTAGTCCTAGTCCCAGTCTGTCCCCCAGCTCCAGCTCTAGTCCTAGTCTGTCCCCCAGCTCCAGCCCTAGTCCCAGTCTGTCCCCCAGCTCCAGCCCTAGTCCCAGTCTGTCCCCCAGCTCCAGCCCTAGTCCCAGTCTGTCCCCCAGCTCCAGCCCTAGTCCCAGTCTGTCCCCCAGCTCCAGCCCTAGTCCCAGTCTGTCCCCCAGCTCTAGCCCTGGTCCCAGTCTGTCCCCCAGCTCCAGCCCTAGTCCCAGTCTGTCCCCCAGCTCTAGTCCTAGTCCCAGTCTGTCCCCCAGCTCCAGCCCTGGTCCCAGTCTGTCCCCCAGCTCCAGCTCTAGTCCTAGTCCCAGTCTGTCCCCCAGCTCCAGCCCTGGTCCCAGTCTGTCCCCCAGCTCTAGTCCTAGTCCCAGTCTGTCCCCCAGCTCTAGCCCTGGTCCCAGTCTGTCCCCCAGCTCCAGCCCTAGTCCCAGTCTGTCCCCCAGCTCTAGTCCTAGTCCCAGTCTGTCCCCCAGCTCCAGCCCTGGTCCCAGTCTGTCCCCCAGCTCCAGCTCTAGTCCTAGTCCCAGTCTGTCCCCCAGCTCCAGCCCTGGTCCCAGTCTGTCCCCCAGCTCTAGTCCTAGTCCCAGTCTGTCCCCCAGCTCCAGCTCTAGTCCTAGTCCCAGTCTGTCCCCCAGCTCTAGTCCTAGTCCCAGTCTGTCCCCCAGCTCTAGTCCTAGTCCCAGTCTGTCCCCCAGCTCCAGCCCTGGTCCCAGTCTGTCCCCCAGCTCCAGCCCTAGTCCCAGTCTGTCCCCCAGCTCTAGTCCTAGTCCCAGTCTGTCCCCCAGCTCTAGTCCTAGTCCCAGTCTGTCCCCCAGCTCTAGTCCTAGTCTATTGCTCTCCAGTTTCTCGCCAAGTCCCATTTCCAGCCCCAGTCTCGCTCCCTGTTCTGGCCTGTTTTGGCAACTGTAGTTCACATTACTCCTAATTCCAGGGGATTAAACATTGATTATTGTAGGCTATATTGGTTCTGTTGATATTTGTGTCTCTGTGTGAACTCATCAACAACTAACAGTTAGTGCTAGTGCCTATTGTACAGTAAGTAAGGTACTGGGGTGTGGGGGTGTTCAGAACATGTCTTTTGATCCAGCATTAAGCTACTCGATAGGCAGGGTTATCATGTACCAACATATAAACTAGAGACATGCAGGAAGACAAAAATACCAATATTCTTTGGTCACCTTAGGTGTTACCAAAATCTGAATTGGACCCTGGACTAAATAGTTAGCTTGTAAACTACCTGGTCAGCCTTTTCTAATGCAAATGAGTTGATTACGTACTTCTAGCGGGAGAGCCCTCTCCACAGTAGAGCCCATGGTGACGCAAGGCTAGCAAAGACCAGCTTCCTTTACAGAGGCGTTGGTAACCCTGCTCGGTTTTCTTTGGTGGCTATGTGACTGACCACATAACTGGACCTTCTCGCTAATTTCAGTAACGATTTACATTTTGTTTGTTTGTATAGCTGTACTGTAGAATATTTCGCAACGTATAGAACTAGCCTAACATGGCAGAAAAACAGCGGCAGCTGCCACCCTGGATGGCTCGGCAGGAGAGAGGGAAAGAAAAGGCACAGACATCAACAACATCGAGCAGGGAACCGAGAGAACAAGCTGGAAGGTGATTGCGAGGAATTGGCTGTTCGCAACTGATATAAATCGTCTCGTTTCATAACTATGTTAAGCTCATCAACCTCATGGCCTAAGTTTGTGTGTTCAGAACTGTTTTCTACTGCATGAACGAGAAAGAGCTCGTGGAGGCAGCCATCAGCTTCCTTACCGAAGACGTCACTGGGGGAGAACATGCACCGCTTCATACAGAACAACAGGTGGCGGTGTTCTTACAGTTTCTAATAAATGCTGCAACAGACAGGACACTGTACCAAACAGGCCTAATTCAATCTCCACTAGTTGGACCTCGTTAATGTAATGTTTTGTCTTTGTCTACATGGTTTTGCCCCCATTAGAGGCAGGTGGCCCTCTAACTTGCTGACTTATAGTGGATCTAGCTGTAGGCCTACCTTCTCTCTTATAAAAATGTCATTTCCTTGTCTCTCAGGTCAATGATAGTGTGACAAACTGCCGTCTGAATACAAAGGATGGCTTTACTAAGGAGAAGAGGAGTGTTTCTGAACTAGAGGCAGTAAAGGAGTTCTCCTCGGATGGTTGTGAGAGGACTTGTGTGTCAGAGACAGACCTGGATATTAGTGAGGAGGAAACCCTCCCCTACACCAACCATCAAGGAGAGCAGCAGGAGGCTGTGGGTCAAGGTATAGGACCAGGCCAGGCTCACAGCATAGCTGTGGTCCCCATACAGGAAGGAGAAAGACCAGAGGACTGCTCACAGTCGTCTACAACAGCAGACGATGATGCCCTGCGGCTGATAAGAGAGATCTTCTTTACCTGAGAATGAGCTCGTCAACACCATGAAATGTGTATACTAGGCCTATATTTTTGTTTACTGTGTTTTGTTTACTTGTTTACTGTGTCAAACATGAAATAGGCTGGATAAGTCTAGCCTGGTAAAGAGCAAAGCAGTTTTTGTATTTGGTATTGGAGTCAGATGCAGATTAAAAGTTAAATGCTGATTTTATTCAACAACAAAAAATTTCCATATTCAGTACAGAACACACACACCAAAAACAAGTGCCTTAGGTAGTTATATTGAACAGCATGTTTGAATACATTTGAAATCATATGTATAATTTTGCACCAGTTTCTTTTTAGAAAAAATACTAAAAAATACTAAAAAATACTGAATTTGCATTTGGGAAATTATTTGAATAAAAAATAATATCAACTCAGAGCGTTACCGGACAAGGTTATGGAATGATTTTTTCAACGATATCCCACAAAAATGAACAATTCTCTAATTTTGACTGCATTTCAATAGCCACAGGTTGATTGCTCCCTTTGGCAGCGACATGTAAAACCACAGCACATCGTCACTATCCTATATTTAGCTGTAAGTAGATGAAATATGGCATGATGTCAGATTCAATCATTCTCTCCAGGCTCACTTTGCCTCAGTCATAGCCAGCCTTCTCCCACACATCCAGCTCAACCCTGCTGCTATGCTCAGCTTAACACACACACTCACACAGACGTAGAGCTCCAAGGTCATATCAGCCAGGCACACGTAGGACCAGTGGAGAGCCATGAAGGCTGTGATGCCCTGGAGGATCAGCAGGCTGGCGGCAGCCTGACAGGCCACACTGAACCACAGCAACCCTCCCTCCTCAAAGAGCAGTGCAAACTGGAGGGCCATGAGAGCAAAGGGCACCAGCACCAGTGGAGTGTACAAACTCAGGATCACCATCACACTGGGGATGTTAATGTTTGTCTCTGCCCTACTGGCATCACCCAGGCCACTGCTGTAATCATTGCAGACCAGAACACCATCTTGTCGCCTTAGGCAGAAGTCAAAAGGGCTGATGAGAACCTCGTCAGAGCTGATGAACTGGCCATGGAGCCATATGAGGGCCCACAGCAGCTGGGCAATGGAGAGCAGGAGAAGGAGACACACAAAATACCAAATGCAGCAAGTCGGCTTCCCTCCCGCAGGCTTCATAGCTGACAGTGTAGACCTAACGATGGGTACTGGACAGCGCCCTTTGGTCCCTTTAAAACAGGGTAAGGTTCATTAGGAAATTCAAACCAGTTCATTCTTTATTATTGCTATCACATTGTTAACGCCTCGAGTAGCCTAATACCCCCCGACACATTGACCTTTGTTTAAGCAAATGTCCATGTTTATTTTCACGTTTTTCCATTTGAGAAGAAAACGCGTGTGTACAGGCCGTTTCTTTTCAACGTCTGGACACTAGTAGAAACCAAACGAGCAATTAACCTGCAAGTCTGGAATGAACAACTCACCGTGAGAATCCTGCGTATTTCCCGAGCTTTTTCCAATGTAAAACATCAGTCAGAACTGTACTATGTGGCTACAGCTCACAGCTGTGTAGTTTCCATGGATGTATTAATAGAACTAAAGGTAGTTTCACTTCTAGAATCATGGGTAATATTTAACTTGAGTCAGCTGAGTCCCTCGCTGAGTTGCGCAAAACAGCTGACCACAGCTTGATGACAGTTAACGAGCCGCTAGGAGGCCCTTACTAGAAACTACTAGTATCTATTCTAATTAGTAATAAGCGCTATTGTAACTTTTATTTATTTGTTTATTTATTTATTTATTTCCAACTGTATTTTTACACGAACAGTGCGCTACACATTCATGAACAGTAGGCTATCAGCTGCCGATCCGTATTTCCCTTCTCCTCTTTCTTCTTCGTCTTCATCTTCTTCTTCTTCGTCGAAAATCTGACTTCCCATGCATGAAAAATCACCAAACTTTGCACATAGATCCAGCCCTATGCCAAAAGTCCTCAACTGGCATTGTAGCCCAATAGTCCTGATGGTGGCGCTACAGCAACTGTCTAAAGTTTAAAATCCTAACAAATCAGCCGTATACGTGCCATCACTTTGCAACCACCATCAAACCCAACTGAGCAGAAACGTCCATATGCTTTGAGCTGGCAGGGATTATGAAGACCATCACTATTCTTTCCTCAAAAACTGTAAAACATATCAAACCGTACTCCTCCCATGTGTTTTGGTCAATTGACGCCCCAATTGCTACACTGCATCTTCAGACTGTCCTCCACAAACGTTCTTCACAGATTTTTGAAATATCAAAAATGGAGCCCACAGCACATCAAAATGTGTTACTGTAGCCTAGGCTACTGTATGCAGCTACTGCAAATACTCAATAAATCTCCAATGTTCATGAAAAAATGACAACATTTTCATGACATGGTAGATGTAGTGTGACATTTTTCAAAACTGTAGGCTCTCAAAAACTGCATTTTTGACAGTATTTTTAAATCCTAATTTTGTCCCCTCAAACTACTTCTGTGTCATACAGGAAAATATACACTACCTACAATCCTATAGTGTAACAGCAATTTCTCCACCAATCAGAGGTGTTGTTGTTGGCAACCTCGCCCCAATTGTGGACCCTAGGGCTACAACTGGCTAAATTCACTCTCTTTGAGAGGAGACCTGTGCTACTGATTGATTGGTTTCCACCTGTCTGTTTACTCTGTGTGTATATAACCTACATGTACTGTAGCTCATCTTGTTCTTTGTTCATTATTTGTTGTAGCCTAGCTGTGCATTGTCCCTGGTGTTGTCCTGTGCCAACTTGTAGCCTAAGTCTATAAGCTTGTAAGCTTTGTCTTTTGTTCTCCACTTGTGAGTGTGTACTGCACTTTGGCTTTATTGTTCAATCTTTGATTTTGGTTTTTGTGCGTGGCTGTAAGCCAGCGCAGCATGGAGAGCAGCATGGAGAGCAAATGTCTGGTTGTCCCTCTCTCCCTTCCCAATTAATACATCCCTATGTGTTCCCTTGTTGACCTGCAGTTCTATGTTGCTACCACAAGAGGCAGTGGTCCCAGAACATCAAAACAGAAGACTATGACACCACTGATTTTCAAGAGCTCTGGTGGCCTAGTGGTTAAGGAGCTTGAACATGCGAGTTCAAAACTCATAAAACTCGTGGTGTCGATAGTTTTTTGCGGAGTCTCGCCATCACGCCACTATCCACGCCAAGGATCCCACAACTCAGCCCCTGAGTGGGCTAGAGACACTTGTCTTCACCGGTGGGGGCAGGTGCGTAGCCCAGAGAGGGGACCACAGCCCCCGACCCAATATGACGCGAGGGGGCGGAGTCTTGCCACCACGCCACGGACCCCACAAATCAGGACAGGGCCACACACAACAAGACAGAAGCACCAACAGACAACATAGCAGGAACCCATGCAGCACAATAACACGGAGGGACTAGAATGCAGATTTATCACCCTGACACACAAACACACATACAAGAACAGACAGGTATGAGGATGCTAGGTATGATGACACACCTGGTTGGTTAGGAGCCAGGTTTTAAGACTGTGTACAAAGGTGCGGTAAGTGGTAGGCTACTATGTCTAATGTATACTTTTAGTGTGCTCCAGGACTGGGAGGCTCTCTGCAAATAAAGGCTGCCTGGCCAAATTAGCTTCTCCTCTTTGGGACCACAATGTCCCCTCGGATTGTTGATCTGGTGAACCTGTCATTCTCAATTTTCTGTACTATGAAGGTACTTACTGGAGGAGGTGCTAGGCCATGAAGGATTTTATATACTAAGCAGATGTCAAGAACTTGAATGTTTAACTTTGATTTTCAAGTGAAGTTCATGTTTATTCCAAAACTATCAAAACCATTTTATGTAGCCGCACTTGACTTTCACTCTACGCAATCACGCTAATGACTGTTTTGTTGATATGTGCTACATATCAAGATGTGCTAACGGTTCTACGCATGTATATAACTAGAGGAGAGTGGGTAGGATGCTCGTATGTGATTAGACATTTTCTACAGGTATTTGACTAACCTGACGCACCAGATGGTTTGTTTCGCATAACCATCTCACATAACCATCTGGGAACTTTGTTGGAAACTCTTAGGAAAAGAGCAGGCACTTTCAAAAACCAGGCCAGGTCCAGCCTGGCTTATGTGCGTGGCTGGCTTGTTTCTGTTCAGGACTGGTAGGACGGAAGCTAGTCATGCCACTGAAATAGCTGTGAATTGAAATGACATGAAATCTGTCTGATAAATTAAGATAGGTCTTGTCGCCTGGACACATCAGTTCCAATGCTTCCAATGCTAATCCAGCACAATAAGAGCGGGATAGCCAGTTAGCTCATGAGCTCACAACAACTAGCAGCAGCTTCCATAACATTAATGGTAGCGGTCAGTGGCTAAAGCAGTTACACTGATGATTCCTGTAACGTTAGCTATTTGGCTGCAATTGGTTCAACTTCTGTTTCTGGACAAAGGTAAGGGATAAACCCAAATCCCCTGGCGGGTTCCTGGCCATTTGCACATCGAATGGCAAGCGGACCTCCGGCGGATTATTAGCGCCAGGGACAGCGGTCTGCTAGTAATCCGAAATGCTATTGCTCCACCACCATTCCACCAGTAGTTTATTGTCTATATCCTAGGCCCATTGGCTCTAGGCTTATGGATTTCTATTGCTAAATTAACCTGCTCTGAACATTTTTTGGGTAAACCTTCCTTTCATAGTCCCCCAATTACTAAACATTTACCTGGTAAATACATGCAAAGTATAGCCTAATAATATAATGGGTAATTACTGAGACACCTATAGGCCTACTGTAGGTATAATTTCAAAACAGGAGTATTTCTAATATTCAATTACTGCACATTAATTCAATAACTGACATAGCACCACCAGGTAACCACATTTTTACATAGCTTATATAACATCCAGTGACAAAAGAAATCTCCCACACTGGGGCTTGAATCCCTGACCTTTGGCATGGGAGTCAGGCGCTTTATCCACTAGACCACCGAGGATCAGGAAATTGTGCATAGTGTTTTGTTTTGGTGTTCTGGGACTATTGCATCTTGTGGTGGCAACATAGAACTGCAGGTCACCAACACTCACGGAGAACGGAAGGGAAGGAGGGAGGGAGTGACAACCGGACAAATGCTATCTATGGTGCGCTGGCTTACAGCCACACACAATAATTGCCAGGTGATTGGATGAGCCACTCATTAACTTCAACCACTCCTCACTGTCGTCAGTCTGTTTGTATTTCCTCATAGAACACTGAGGGCAAGATCGTCTTCTGATCTGGTACAAACAGATCTCTATGGAGAGTAGCTCATCTAGACTGATTTGTGAGCAAAACAGAATGCGAGCTCGCGAGATCAGGATGGTCTCACGCGACTAGTATTTGACTGGTGTAGTCCAGTTTTAAAAAGCATATCTCAACAACATTTACTTCTGAACCAACTATGGGCTTCAAAATTCATAAAACCCATCTTCTATTATATATTTTAACTTTCTAACAAAATGTCATCTATTCTGGGTGTCCCTGTTAAACAATCTCATTCATCTTTCCCATCGGGATTTTAGACTTCCCGCCCACAATGGTAGAAATGCTAACTTAAAGGTGCAGTATGCGGTTTGGTTCAGAACATGGGTGTATTAATAGAACTCATGGGTGTATTAATAGAACTCATGGGTGTATTAATAGAACTCATGGGTGTATTAATAGAACTCATGGATGTATTAATAGAACTCATGGGTGTATTAATAGAACTCATGGATGTATTAATAGAACTCATGGGTGTATTAATAGAACTCATGGGTGTATTAATAGAACTCATGGATGTATTAATAGAACTCATGGGTGTATTAATAGAACTCATGGGTGTATTAATAGAACTCATGGGTGTATTAATAGAACTCATGGGTGTATTAATAGAACTCATGGGTGTATTAATAGAACTCATGGGTGTATTAATAGAACTCATGGGTGTATTAATAGAACTCATGGATGTATTAATAGAACTCATGGGTGTATTAATAGAACTCATGGGTGTATTAATAGAACTCATGGGTGTATTAATAGAACTCATGGGTGTATTAATAGAACTCATGGATGTATTAATAGAACTCATGGATTAATGACCAATTATGTGAACCAAAATGGGACAGAATGCTTTTTTCATTTCAGTGCGACTTTAACATGTTAAAAATCAATCATATTACCAAATTTGACCCCAACTTCCTCCCGTAATTTGAAACGCATTAGTGTTTAAAATTAGCCTACTGCATGGGTTCCCAAACTCCATCAATGTGGGCCTCCCCTCTGAAAACAGTGACACAACCGCACCCCACCAACCCCCCAAATCTGTCCATTATGCAAGGCAGCGTTAGCTAGCCCATAACGTTACACAGCTAAGTTAGCTCGGTGGCACCTGTTGCTAGTTAACGTTATGACGTTTTCGCACAATACATTCATGCCTGCGGGGGGAGGCTCTCTCTGCACTATCCACAAATTTTGGATATATCTCTCCCATTATTTATTTCGATTTTCTGACCTTTAAAATCACGTTTCATTCATAAAAACCATAGAACATTCTAAAATAAAAATAAATTTCCTTTTTTTTTCTTTTCTAACCATCCCTCTGCGCCTCCCCTGATTTTCTTTGGGGCTCCCCAGGGGAGGCCCGCCTCACAGTTTGGGAATGCCTGGCCTACTGCATTAGCCTACTGCAAGGCATGGGAAACGCTGATAAGTTATCTCTGTTTCACACGTACAGTACTGTAGTAATTCAGCCATGTAAACACGTGTGTAAACTCTCGCTGAGATAACACGATGGTCCGAGGTAAAGTTGGTTTCATATTGGACATTCAACAGACGTTCACATTCGGCATGGTGAATTTCTTTTCAAAAAGCTTCCAAATTGAAGTTTAGATAAAAAGAATTGTGTGCACATATTGCAGTGATGACATGTCTTTCTGCTGAAGCATGTTAAGTAAAAAAACAAAACAACTCTTGAGCAGCCCTCCACTCGGCCTGGCTCCAGGACCTGAATGTGAATGTCAGACTAACCACTTTGTCATGCATTTCTTTATTCTAACCCCATGAAGGCTATTTGTTTCACCCCCCCCCCCCCCAAAAAAGAGTAAATACTAGTATTTAAACTTGTGATTTATCAAGATTAATAACACCCTATTATTGTGATTAGCTCGGTTAAATTTTTTAATCCAATGTACTAATTTGACAATGGAAAAAAGAATAGGCTCTGTGCACCAGCTTTACTACTTCCTGAAAGTCGCTTGGCATCTTTATTTCCTGTCCAATATGATTGGATTAAGTGATTAATCAGGTGTGCGCTGGTTCTGCCGCACACCTGATTAATCACTTAATCCAATCATATAGGACAGGAAATAAAGATGCCAAGTGACTTTCAGGAAGTAGTGGAGCTGGTGCACAGAGCCTATTGAAATAGCGCCCCTTTGGTGGTGGAGTCTAGTACTACAGGGACTCACTCACACACAGGGACTCACTCCCACACAGGGACTCACTCACACACAGGGCCTCACTCACACACAGGGACGCACTAACAAAGCAACCAAATTATAGTCCCCCCCCTCACCCGCCCCTTTTGCTGCCCCCGGGGTGGGGGACAAACACATGCAGCACCCATGTGACTGGATGTGCAAGTAAACACACTCCACCGCCAACAACACCACACCTTTCTCAGCTCTGTGGGCACTCTGCCCAGACATTTGAGCAAGCTGCAACCAGCATGAGATAAGATCAGCACGCTTTATTTTGTTACTTAAGACAGAGAGAGATGCCTCTGCTTCATCATAGACTGTAAATCGCTCAAATATCACCTGCAAAGTGCATGAAGGCCCAATACAACCCATAAGGGTTACTTCAGACATGTCTGACCATTCATCCATTCATTATCTTCAGTGAGGAAGTAGATGGCATGACAAACAGGATGTGAATTTGTAGTTATGGGATAGTCTACTCCAGTACATCAGGAAGTCAGGCCGGAGCTTTGGACAATCTGTTACATTCACTAGAGGCCAAAGCTAAAGTGTTGCATAACATTGCATATCTGGGCAGAATCCTTTACGTAGGCCTACCTACAGGCAAATTAGCCTAAAGTGTTGTGTGCACCTGAATAACCGGTTGTTTCATCACCTTAGCTTCTTATTTTTTTTACAGCCTTATCCACAACATAGACGTTGAAGGGAATTATCCTCAACCTTGGTACAAAGCATCTCTACAAAAGTTGAAATTAATTCGGACTCTTATCAAAATGTATTCCATTCGACTTCCATCTGGCTAGAACAGTTATTGAGAAGACAATGGAGGAGTTGGTACACAAACAACTCGGCGAGGAAAGGAAACCATTACATTACATTACAGTCATTTAGCAGACGCTTTTATCCAAAGCGACTAACAATAATTGCATTTAACGTAGGAAGAGCCAATGTACTACTACTTGCCAGAACTCACAAGTGCATTTTCTTTCTAAAACAAACAAGTGAATAAGAGCATAATCTAGTGCTGAAGGCAAAGTGCAAGAATCACAATCTAAAGTACAGTGCAATATAATATAATAAGACTACTTTGGATGATTAGGACAGTGCAGTCTGTGGTGTACCCACCTCCTCTGCACAGGGTGCACGAGCAAGAGTGCGCGCGCACAGAGACACCAGGCTCAGTCCCATGGAGGCTCAGTCCCTTTCCGAAGGTAACGCCCCTTTCTCTTCTCCCTGTCGCGCGCTCTGTCAGTTCGTGCGTGCCTCGCCAAGTAGTGAGAGCACAAGAAGACCTCTCGCCCTCCCTCACAGCTCGACTCGCTTTTTATTCCATTGCAAATAGGACAATAAGGTTGGTTAACAAATTCTCTTACATCCACTGCACGCTCAAATGTCTAATGCTTTTTCCTTTAGATTTTTTATTTATTTCCTGATGTATTATTCTAAGTAAGTGGGCTTTTTTACTCGGGCCAGTTCCAGCTTGTTCAGCACGATAGGAGGCGGGGTCGCTTGCGAGGGTTTCTTTGTTCTTTCTGCGTTCGATTTCATCTCATATTCACGCACATTGTCCGCTCATTAACCACCAATTAACGGCAATGAATGTGTTCGAGTCTGGCTAGGAATATTAACGTTCGTGATACTTTGGTGAGGTGTCAAGCGATTCTTGAGCGGTAGCCTATCTGCGCGGGGCTCATGCTGCTGATAGAGGGCAGCTGGAAGGTGTGGTTAATTATCTTGGCTGTGGTGGAAAACGATTAGATGTTTGATATTTACTCGCTCGCTTGATTCAGTTTGATTCAGTTTAGTTTATCACAATATTTTCCCACTCCTGCTGTTATTGTCTTCAATTTAGAGTTTGGAGAAAGGTAGGCTGCAAAAGACCCAATTTTAAGAATATACAAAATTTAAAAAGTTTGAAATTCAAGAAAGGAATCCACTAGTGTACCGTGCGCACCAGAAAGAGAATGTGCGTACAGTCTGCGTTTGTGTTTCAGTGTTTCAGTGTGTGTTTCAGTGTTTGTGTTTCAGTGTTTCAGTGTTTCAGTGTTTCAGTGTATGTGGGATTTAATTTTTCTGCAGCGGGTTTTGATTTCTCGCGCATGAACCCGCGCACCCCGGGAACATGTACATACTACGCACGTGCGCTTGCAGCGCGGCGCGCCCACCCCGGGCTCCTCCACTACTGAGAACACGTGACACGCGTTCAGAAGAACATTATGTTCCAATGCACGGAGCTACAGTGTACGTTGGTGTCCATTAGTACGACTTATTGGGCGCATTTAACGTTTTCTTGATACCTTATTGTTACGGCAATTGTTTTTATTTTTATGTGGCTATTGGCATTTGTGTGCAATATAATGTGTGCACATGATTGAAATACACATCAATGTTTTACTCTGTCAATTGGTAAAGTAAGCTATTTGTAATACAGCTCTGCAACTATTGGTGATGGGGAAACATGCTGTTCTGGATGTCAAACAACTTGAACACCAGGAGAAACACTTTCAGTCATTTTCACCATGGTTACATAATCCCTCCAAGTTGAGGCACCTTGATGGAAGTTGATAAACCACTTTTTTGAATCCCTCCCACTTTTTGTCAGACCTAATGGGACTGAGTCTTCAGCTATAGATTACTTGCGGTTTTCATGGTTCTTATGTCAGTTCGATCAATAACAACAAAAATTTCTCTCATGGAGTGACTGCTGTATAAGCCCTTGGTTTAGTAATGTGACAATTCAATAGACTGCACAGGGAAATAGACACCAGATCATACAAAATTGTGGTATTTTGTGTCCCGTTTACAATGAGTACAGGCTTTTAGGTTGAATCACCATGCTAGCTAAGCAGCGCCAGTCCTTTCCCCGAGTGTTTAAGGTTGAACAACAGAGGAGATGTCAGATTAATTTGACCTACCAGTCCTGTATCAGCCTATGAAACGAGGCACATTCATTACATACGTTCAGGCTATTGTATAAATACATTACATTAGTCTTTTTTTTTTTTTTTACTGCTCTCCCACTTCTGAAACTGTTTGTTTGAGCATTAAATCTCTCTCTCTCCCTGCCCCCTTCTCTCTCCTCCCTCCCCCCCTCCTCCTCCTCCTCAGGTGCGGCCATGGGAAACCAGTTCAGCAGGAGACGAAATGCCCCAGCCAACGGAGCTGAAGCCACAGCTGTCAAGGCTGCAGATGAGCAGGTCGCGGCCCCGGCGGAGGAGGCCCCTGTCAGTCAGCAGGTCGCGGCTGTGGCGGAGGAGGCCCCTGTGAGTCAGCAGGTCGCGGCCCTGGCGGAGGAGGCCCCTGTGAGTCAGCAGGTCGTTGAGACGGAGAAACCAGCCGCCCCGGTAGAGGAGCCGGTGGCGGCAGCGGTGGCCGAGCCAGTGGTAGAATCAGTACCAGAACCAGTGGTAGAATCAGTATCAGAACCAGTGGTAGAATCAGTACCTGCAGAGCTAGTGGTTGAATCGGGACCAGAACCAGTGGTTGAATCGGGACCAGAACCAGTGGTTGAATCGGGACCAGAACCAGTGGTTGAATCGGGACCAGAACCAGTGGTTGAATCGGGACCAGAACCAGTGGTTGAATCAGTACCCGAGCCAGTGGTAGAATCAGTACCAGAGCCAATCGCAAAGGCAGACCCCGAACCTGAGCCCAAGCTGCCTGAACCAGAGGCCCCGGTTGCTTCAGCCCCACTGGTAGACCTCACCCCAGAGCCAGTGGTGGAGACCCTGGCCCCAGCAGAGCCGGAGGAAGCCCCAGCCCAGCCTGAGCCAGAACCTGAGCCCCTGGTCTCAGTCAGTGAGGACCCAGAACCAGAGCCAGTTGCAGAACCAGAGCCAGTGGCAGAACAAGAGGCAGTGGAAGAACCAGAGCCAGTGGCAGAACCAGAACCAGTGGCAGAACCAGAGCCAGAAGCAGACCTCCTCACCGAGTGGACTCTCCCGGAGCCAGAGCCCCTCTTCACTTCAGACCCCCTGGTAGAGCTGAGTGTCCCTGAACTCACCCCACAGCTGCTCGACACTTCCCTAGCCTCGGACCCCGCCCCCAGCCCAGCCTCAGACCCCGCCTCCAGCCCAGAGCCCGCCGTGCCCACAGCCATCCCGGGGGAAGAGGAATGCCTCGACAGCGTTGAGGCTGCTGTGAATTCCATTCCCGTCCTGGAAGTCCCTGAGGAATCTCCGGAGATGCCTCTGGAGCAGGAGAGCTCGGGCGGAGCCGGGAATGTGGAGCAGCTCCTCTGCGATGTTAACACCGAGGCTGGTGACAGCGGACTCCTAAAGCACTTAGACCTGACAGGAAATGATGTCGTCAATGACCTCTTGGCCAACGACATGAGCATTCCCGACGACATTCCTATCGGCGACGGCAGCCCTTCCACTGAGCTGATGTGAACCATGGCAGCAGGAAGCAGAACGCAGAACACACAGGAGGGGGGAAAAATGACAATGACGATGAATCTGAAGAGGCTACTAAGGAGAAATGGCAACAACAAATGAAACACATAATAGAACTTGTAATGTTCGTCTTAAAAGGCTAAAGGGAAATCAACACACGGCTTCTTGAGGGGAGAGTGGTGTAGGCGTTGAGCACTCCGATATCGGTTAAGACCAGTCAATACTCCCAATGCCTTCTGGGACTGTAGGTTATTAAAGGGATCACTGGTGAACGCAGCAGTCACTGGGCAGGGCAGGAAAGTGAGGGTAGCAGACCAGTCAACCTTTGAGCCATGTAGACATAACACTGCATAGCAGAACAGTGTCCAGTTAACAAATGTATGACAAGACGAGATGTTTTCCTTGGTGTGTACACCAGATGAATTGTAACTGTCTGAATCGGCCTATATGATATGATACTGTCGGGCTTGGACTCTCTCTCTCTTTCTCTTGTTTTTCTCTAACTCTGAAATGGAGGAAGTGACCTTATTCTATTTTCTCGTTGGTGAGAAGGGTTGAGGAATGTACATGGCAACGATGGCTTGGTTGTGAAAATAAAATAAGATTGTTCCACCTTGAGGATTTTCCTGTTTTTCGTTACGGTTCTGTCGGTTTTGAACGAATCTAAGCTACAGTAGCATGCAATAACAAGGAGACTAAGATACTATCTTCAGAATACTATCTTCGGAATAATTGCAAGGAAGAGGGAAATTAACATGGTACATTTCTCAAAGTAGCCAAGTGTCTACTTTCTGGAAAAAACATTTGTAGTCCGGAACAGTTGATAAATTGAGTCTCTGGTCATGTTTCCTGGTATGACCACTGGCCATTTTGCCTGCAACATTTGGAATGTCAGTTTGTGGCCTGCTCATCTCTGTCAACGGGTAATTTTCCTGCAGATTTTAGGACCATTTCTACACATTCTGTGTGGAAGTGCGAACGCTTGAGGCACTTTCTAGAGAATGTGGGAAGCGTGAATGTGCACACATGGATCTCCTCTGCATGGGGAGTTTCCCCTTTCTGCCTGTTACATAACGCACAGTATATAATTCCAACCCGCAACCCACGCATGCACGCACACACACACACACACTGAGGAAGCACACATTCACATGCATGTGCGTGCACACACGGGGAAATCAACATTCCTGGCCACACAGAACAGTGCAGAGCACATGTGTGCATTAAGAGAGACGCACAAGAGCCGTCTCACAGGGTGAATTGGCGGATGAATGTGGGAGCAGAGAGGGGGAGAAAGGAGGAGGGAGGCAGCATTCTTTCCAAAGGAAGGGGGTTTTCAGGGGGTCTGGGTCAGAAGTCTCCAGAGTGACTGCTACAGTGCATGTGAAATCTGCTCTCCACATAAATCTCACAACTCCCAGCACTCAGACTTGCCTCTCCCTCCATACAGTATCTTCTCATGGTCACTGGATGGGCATTCACTCATCCACTCAGATGGCTATCCACTCAGATGGCCATTTACTCAGATGGCTATCCACTCAGATGGCTATTCACTCATCCACTCAGATGGCTATCCACTCAGATGGCCATTTACTCAGATGGCTATCCACTCAGATGGCTATTCACTCATCCACTCAGATGGCTATCCACTCAGATGGCTATTCACTCATCCACTCAGATGGCTATTCACTCATCCACTCAGATGGCTATCCACTCAGATGGCTATTCACTCATCCACTCAGATGGCTATCCACTCAGATGGCTATTCACTCATCCACTCAGATGGCTATTCACTCATCCACTCAGATGGCTATTCACTCATCCACTCAGATGGCTATTCACTCAGATGGCTATCCACTCAGATGGCTATTCACTCATCCACTCAGATGGCTATTCACTCATCCACTCAGATGGCTATTCACTCATCCACTCAGATGGCTATTCACTCATCCACTCAGATGGCTATTCACTCAGGTGGCTATCCACTCAGATGGCTATTCACTCAGATGGCTATCCACTCAGATGGCTATTCACACATTCACTCAGATGGCTATTCACTCATCCACTCAGATGGCTATCCACTCAGATGGCTATTCACACATTCACTCAGATGGCTATTCACACATTCACTCAGATGGCTATCCACTCAGATGGCTATTCACTCAGATGGCTATCCACTCAGATGGCTATTCACACATTCACTCAGATGGCTATCCACTCAGATGGCTATTCACACATTCACTCAGATGGCTATTCACACATTCACTCAGATGGCTATTCACTCAGATGGCTATTCACACATTCACTCAGATGGCTATCCACTCAGATGGCTATTCACACATTCACTCAGATGGCTATCCACTCAGATGGCTATTCACACATTCACTCAGATGGCTATTCACACATTCACTCAGATGGCTATCCACTCAGATGGCTATCCACTCAGATGGCTATTCACACATTCACTCAGATGGCTATTCACACATTCACTCAGACTCTGTACCTCCCACCATCTGTGTCATCCCTGTAGTCTGCGGCAGGACAGGGCTCCAGCCAGGGAAGGGAAGCAGTCCCCATACTATCTCCCGGTTCACTTTATTGAAAATACGCAACGTTTCGACCCTTAGGTCTTCATTAGGCAACTGATGGAACTGTTGGACGTTGCCTGATGAAGACCTAAGGTTCGAAACGTTGGGTATTTTCAATAAAGTGAACCAGGAGATATCAGTGTGTGGATCTTTCCTCTCTTCTCACGTATGTACTCTAAGATCCAGCCCCTGGCCTACTAAGGGTGGATGTTCTCACATATGTACTCTGAGATCCAGCCCCTGGCCTACTAAGGATGGATGTTCTCACGTATGTACTCTAAGATCCAGCCCCTGGCCTACTAAGGATGGATGTGCGCACAGCTCTTTTGCCTTTTGTCACACATAGCAGTCCACATGATTAAAGAACCCCCCCTATCCAAACACACTGATCCAACTCCACAGACAGGAGTAAGCTGGTTCTACATCTACTGGGTACGGCAGCAAAGCAACAATTTGTTTCTGCCTGTTTGTGATTCTTGTCATTCCAGAGGCATTGACTTCAATAAACAAAACAGCATAGCTCAGTCCCATCTCGATTATTATTTCCTGCCCTCTCAGACACGAGGACCTCATGACCCAACAGCTAAACACTGAACATCACAGTCCATTTGGATAACACACCATACCCTGTTAGAAGAGGGATGGTGCTCATGGTTCTGTGAAGGAAAACAGTCATTTGCCAGGACATGCGCGTAGAACAGTACCTCCATCATGCATATCTGCTGGGATGGTTTCACTTAGTTGAATCTCTGTTTGTAATGCTATGGTTTTGAATGGAAAACATCTATTCACAGACACTGAGATGAAAGATGTGATGAATGAAAAGCAAATTGAGGTTATGACACATTTTCTGCAAACATGTTTTATTCAAACAGAGGAGACATGCTGCGTTACACATGGTAACTTCTGAAACCACCTCCGTTGATGGATAAACACCAATCTGATTATGAACACAAATGACAAATTATTTTTCCTATATTAAAGAACAAATTATTTTTCCTACATTAAAGAATAAATAAAGAATAAAAAAAAACTCTTACAGACAATATACTGTACTGTTGTTTCAAATAAACAAGAATGTGAATTCTTGCATTGTAAACAGCATATTCAATTACATTGTAAACTGCATATACAACTATAGTAAATGCGATATATTACATACATTAACCAATATCTTTCAAGTATGTCATGTTATTGGTTCATTTACAATATGTACAGTGTTTCAAACAGGGTCTCTCGGGCGCAGTACTGCAGCTCGTTTACAGCAGGCCATTCTGAAATTGTGTTCCTCCAGAATCAGAGGGGCAGGTCACATCCTGGGCTTGGGCCTGTCCCCAAAACAGAGAGGGAGGGGGGGGGGGGGAATAGTACAGTAGGTGGAGATCTGTGAGTTACAGGGTCTGATCATCTAAAACAAAGCTGAGTGATATATATTACTATCATCTATAGCTGAGTGATATATATTACTATCATCTATAGCTGAGTGATATATATAACTATCATCTATAGCTGAGTGATATATATTACTATCATCTATAGCTGAGCGATATATATAACTATCATCTATAGCTGAGTGATATATATAACTATAATCTATAGCTGAGTGATATATATAACTATCATCTATAGCTGAGTGATATATATAACTATCATCTATAGCTGAGTGATATATATAACTATCATCTATAGCTGAGTGATATATATTACTATCATCTGTAGGCGCCTGTGTTTCTTGGCCAGGTCCACATTAGTGCGTCCAGGCTGGAAAGGATACGCCCACAAGATGGCGTTCCACGATGGACCAAACCTCTTCACCCCTTGCAGCAGGAAACGCACCTCCACATTAGAGAAGTTCCTCCTCTCCCTTCTCTGGAGAGAGAGGCTGAGTGAGAGGGGGAACGCATCAGGGAGTACAGGGGGGTGAAAGAAGAGAGACGCATGGAGAGACCACAGAAGAAGAGAGAGAGGACAGAGAGATCACAGAAGAAGAGAGAGAGGACAGAGAGATCACAGAAGAAGAGAGAGAGACGCATGGAGAGACCACAGAAGAAGAGAGAGAGGACAGAGAGATCACAGAAGAAGAGAGAGAGGACAGAGAGATCACAGAAGAAGAGAGAGAGGACAGAGAGATCACAGAAGAAGAGAGAGAGGACAGAGAGATCACAGAAGAGAGAGAGGACAGAGAGATCACAGAAGAGAGAGAGAGAGATCACAGAAGAGAGAGAGAGAGATCACAGAAGAAGAGAGAGAGGACAGAGAGATCACAGAAGACAACAAAGTACTGGACAAGATTAGGAAGTACAGAGAAAGGGGGAGAACATGAGACGAGACGAAACACACACACACACACACACGCACGCACGCACACACACACACACACACACACGCACGCACGCACACACACACACACACACTTATGTACCCTACCTGTACCTCCTCATATTCCTCTGTCTAGTTAATTTTTACCCTGGGTCTGCTAGGCACCATGTTCTTTGCCCCACACACACACACACAGACACACACACACACACACACATGCATTTAGACTCATCACGCGCACACACGTGTGTGGCAAAGAACATGTATGTATGCGTGTGTGTGATTTGCCTACATGCATGTGTGTGCATGTAGGCACATCACACACACACACACACACACATACACATGCACACACGAATACATACAGTACATGTAGGCACATCACACACATGGGCCTTTCTCCACACATGCTATCTGCATAGTTTCCTGTGCTCTGTGCCATCGCCTGGATACTAGAACACAGGCAGCTCTATCTGGTCTCTCTACTGGATACTAGAACACAGGCAGCTCTATCTGGTCTCTCTACTGGATACTAGAACACAGGCAGCTCTATCTGGTCTCTCTACTGCACATTAACCTCCGTTCATGAACGGACCCTCTTCTACAGAGACACTGAGCTGGACACATTCTCTGCATTCACCAGAGGACAGGCTACTGGGGACAGAGCCGGGCCGATGAATAAGCCCAACACAGACCACCAAGAGAACAGACCTACCGGGCCGATGAATAAGCCCAACACAGACCACCAAGAGAACAGACCTACCGGGCCGATGAATAAGCCCAACACAGACCACCACGAGAACAGACCTACCGGGCCGATGAATAAGCCCAACACAGACCACCAAGAGAACAGACCTACCGGGCCGATGAATAAGCCCAACACAGACCACCACGAGAACAGACCTACCGGGCCGATGAATAAGCCCAACACAGACCACCAAGAGAACAGACCTACCGGGCCGATGAATAAGCCCAACACAGACCACCAAGAGAACAGACCTACCGGGCCGATGAATAAGCCCAACACAGACCACCAAGAGAACAGACCTACCGGGCCGATGAATAAGCCCAACACAGACCACCAAGAGAACAGACCTACCGGGCCGATGAATAAGCCCAACACAGACCACCAAGAGAACAGACCTACCGGGCCGATGAATAAGCCCAACACAGACCACCAAGAGAACAGACCTACCGGGCCGATGAATAAGCCCAACACAGACCACCAAGAGAACAGACCTACCGGGCCGATGAATAAGCCCAACACAGACCACCAAGAGAACAGACCTACCGGGCCGATGAATAAGCCCAACACAGACCACCAAGAGAACAGACCTACCGGGCCGATGAATAAGCCCAACACAGACCACCACAGACCACCAGAACAGACCTACTGGCCTTTGAATAAGCTGCCGAATCAAACTAATAGTTTGCCTGATTTTCTGAAGTAAGATTTTCCAACAAGGTCTCGGATGTTTTGAATAGGGCTGATTGTGCACACACGCACGGATGCGCACGCTGGCGTACACACACACACGCACGCACGCACACACACGCGCGCACACACACACACACACACGCGCACGCGTCTTACAGTGGGGCGTTCTCTCACGGGCAGAGCATTCTGCTGGTCATCATCACTGCCACAGTCGTCACCATGATGAGGTCTCCCGTCTGACGTAAAGATAACACATTAGTGTGTGTGTGTGCACATGTGCTTGAGAGAGGAGAGGAGAGAGAGAGAGAGAGAGAAGTGGCCAGCACTCCATGCCTGATTGTTAAAGATCAATGGTCCTCATACCTGAACGCAGTTAAGAAAAAGTTACGAAGAAATTTCTTCTTAACTCCCCTTATGAAGTTCCCGGGACAATTTTGTTATTCCTGAATGGTTTCTTATCTGGGATTTGTTATTATCTAAGAACAGGATTTAAGAATGCGGAAATGAAGTTGTAGGTAAACCAGATTGGAGTGCGCCCATGTTCGCCAGGGCTGAATTTGTGAGAAAACCAAGGAGATTGCGATCAATTCTACAGACATCTTATGCTAATAATAATAATAATAATAATAATAAATACAATAATAATTGTATCATTTACAATTAAGTTTCATATTTATAGTCATGATTCTACAAGGCATCGTGGTGTCCTAAAATAAATAAAAGCACTACACAAACACTGCAAATGGCAGAGAATGAATAAATAAGCACTAAACTCAGTCGCTACACTCAGACTCGGCACAACAGCACCTTATATTCCATAGGCGTCAGAATGGACACATCTACATTCTGTAAATAAACATGTGAATATGCATAACTAAAATATATCATATGGGCCTACATAATATAGATAGGGCCTATCAAGATCCACAAGTAGCCTACTCATCGATCAATCAAAGCTTTATTTGTATAGCGCATTTCATACCCAGAGGCAACACAATGCGCTTTACAGAGAACAAGGGAGGTGGACATACGACCCACCCCTACATATTCCAGAGGGAAGCTAAAAAACCGTATCACCCAGGGGCTCATGCATTTACTGTAAGTATCACCCAGGGGCTCATGAATACTCATGCATTTAACTAAACTGTACAATTTAATCTGCTCTCAGCACATCCCATCCCTTTCATGTAGGCTATATATTTTGCATTTTGTATTAAAAGTCCATACTGTATATACCGTCTTGTTTTCTATTGTTATTTTGTATTGTTTTTTTTCATCTTGCTTAAGCTTAGTGTGCACATTATAAGAGCCAGCGGAGAAACATCTCACTGCTCATTTTACTGGTATGTTGCATGTGACGAATAAAACGTTGAATTTGCACGTGACCTTGAACATCAATCATGTCAATTAGGAACCTCTCAACTTTTTCCGCGCTGTCTGGGGATTTTGTGTGCACACGACCCTGTAGTAAGGAGCGGGCGGGGCGTTAATGGAGGCAAATTCAGGTGTACGAGAACGCGCATTCAACTTAAGAAGGGGAGCACAGCTGAGAACACTTTGGCGGTTTAAGAACACATTTCCACGCGTTCATGAATCCGGCGGGGATCTTTCTTAGGGTTGGTCTTACGAAGTTCGTAAGAAGACATTTAAGAAGACACTTAAGAAAATGTTCAGGAATGAGGTCCATTGTTGTTGGCAGCATAGAGCCAAACCGAGACAATCTGATAGAGTGAAAACAATCCCTCTCTCTGCTTCCCTTCGGCCCTCGCTCTCCGACTGACATGACGTCACCCGCCACGCCTCCCAACAGAACAATAGGACAGGGAGAGGAGCACTGCTCCACCCCTACTGCCCTGCTGGGGAGGGAGGGAGGGAGGGAGGGAGGGAGGGGGGGAGGGGGGGAGGGAGGGAGGGAGGGAGGGGGGGGAGGGGGGGAGAGGAGCACTGCTCCACCACTACTGCCCTGCTGGGGAGGGAGGGAGGGAGGGGGGGAGGGAGGGAGGGGGGGAGGGGGGGAGAGGAGCACTGCTCCACCACTACTGCCCTGCTGGGGAGGGAGGGAGGGAGGGAGGGAGGGGGGGGAGGGAGGGAGGGGGGGAGGGAGGGGGGGAGAGGAGCACTGCTCCACCCCTACTGCCCTGCTGGGGAGGGGGGGAGGGGGGGGGGGAGAGGAGCACTGCTCCACCCCTACTGCCCTGCTGGGGAGGGAGGGAGGGGGGGAGGGAGGGAGGGGGGGAGAGGAGCACTGCTCCACCCCTACTGCCCTGCTGGGGAGGGAGGGAGGGAGGGAGGGAGGGAGGGAGGGAGGGAGGGAGGGAGGGAGGGAGGGGGGGAGGGAGGGAGAGAATAAAAGGTTGTAAAGGCAGAGGAGAGGAAGGGGGTGGGGTCATACTGGACAGAGACAGAAGAGAGGGAATGTGGTGGACAGAGAGAGAGAGAGAGAGAGAGAGAGAGAGAGAAGAGGGGGTAGGGAGCACATACTGTAAGAGGGCGACAGACAGTCTGCATGGAGAGAGCGAGAGACGGAGGGTGTAGTATTTCAGACAGAGCGTGAGAGGGAGTTGAAGGAGGCATGTTTTGAGAGGGAGAGAGAGAAAACAAGAGAGAGAGAGAGAGAGAGAGAGAGACAGAGAGAGAGACAGAGAGAGAGAGAGAGAGAGAGAGAGAGAGAGAGCACGCAACTGTAAATCTCAGCAAATTAAAGTGCTCCAACACA
>NC_140251.1:1043400-1105900 GCF_949987555.1 Borostomias antarcticus | reverse complement strand
TCCTCCTCCTCCCTCAGGCTGGGTGTGTTTGTGTGTGCGCGTCGCTCAGCGTGGCTCTCCACGTCTGTCCTTATGTTCCCCGGAGCCCCTGTCTGAGGGCCAGCATACCACTCTTCTCCCTGGCTGTTCTCTCGGCGTGTGTGTGGGTGTGTGTGTGTGTGTGGGCGTGTGTGTGTGTGTGTGTGTGGCTGCGTACACGGCCTCTCTTGCTCTGCGCTGGCGTGGACAGGTTTCTGTGACTCGTCGCTGGCTTGGAATATCTGCCTCCGAACACGCCCCTATTAAAAACACACATGTAGAGACATGTTGAAAAGATGTTGCATCTGTATCTAGTAGATGGTTTCTTCAGGAAGATGTTCTTCGTATTGGTTCCACGGTGGAACACGTGGTTCTCCTCACCGCGGGGAGCTGCTCTGTGTCGCTGTGGCGGCGTCTCTGGGCCCTGTCTGCTCTCTCCTCCTCTCTGACTCTCTCCTCTCTGACTCGGCCAGCGGGAGTCTGCTCTCTCCTCCCCTCCTCACACCTCGGCTCTCCTCCACCGCTCCTCTCCAGAACTGACCTCCGTTCCTCTCCCCCACTCTCCTCTGCTCCTCCTCTCCATGCCTCTCTACCTCCTCCTCTCTCCCATTCCTGGTCCATCTCCTCCCCCCTCCCTGGGTCCTGTCCTCCTCTCCCCTCCTGGTAGAGCATGAAGGCAGGGTGGCGTTTTAAGGGAGGGGGGAGGAAGAGGGGTGAGGATGGCTGTAGATCCCTTGTCACCCCTCCTGTGGGGCCTTGCTGGTTTGGGGGCTCCCTGTCCTCCTCTAGCCCCTCCTGTTCACAACCAAGACACACACACACACACACACACACACACACACACACACACAGTCTTACCTATAACCGATGCATCATTCTTTGTGTTTACATTTCGTGTGTTCCCTTCGTTGTGTTTGGTCACCTGGGCCTGTTGTCTCTCTAGCTGGTTGATTCTGTGTTTGGTCACCTGGGCCTGTTGTCTCTCTAGCTGGTTGATTCTGTGTTTGGTCACCTGGGCCTGTTGTCTCTCTAGCTGGTTGATTCTGTGCAGGATCTCTCTGGCTGATGTCCAGTAGCCCTCCAGGCCCACAGGGGGCGCCGCTGGTCCAGCCTGCCCCTGGCCATGAGACCGTCCTGGGGCGTGTCCTCTCAGGGACACAGCTTCAGAAGAGGAGAGGCTGTTTAGTGGCAGTTCTGCAGGGAAGAGAGGCGGAACTCTCGCTTTCACCCTCCACTGACAAAATACACCTGGCCACCTTCGAAAACTAACACGTATACAGTATAGTACAGTATTGGCCTTATTCACCTCAGCTGCCATATTGGTCAGTCTGAGGTAATGAGGGGTGCGGATGTGGAAGTACCCGTTGTCTTCAATGTTAAAAGTTCACTGTAAAAACACCACTTCAAGAACCAAAATAGTCAAAATAACAGGCTGAATACACTATCGGGGTTACAAACTCATCATTACCAGACTCAGACATTACCAGACTTGTTTTTTACCTGCCGTTGTTTTCGCGTTTGGAAATACATCGGAGTGAATACAGCTGACGGCTAACTATGGCTCATTCACCTCCATGTATTTCCAAACGCGAAAACAACGGCAGTGAAAAACAATCAAAATTTGGTAATGATGAGTTTGTAACCCCGATAGTGTATTCATCAATACTGTATAGAACTTTTAACATTGAAGTCAACGGGCACTTCCGCATCTGCACCCCAGACTGACCAATATGGCTGCCAGGTGAATAAGGAGAATAGGACGGTAAGATAGAATTTTGATGGTGACTGGTATTTCAACTGAGGATTAAGTTTATACAATTCATTCCTTCAGCTGCACAAGTTTTTATACGTGCAAAACATGAGTAGATACGGCCCTTTGTGTGTGTGTGTGTGTGTGTGTGTGTGTGTGTGTGAGTGAGTGAGTGAGTGAGTGAGTGAGTGAGTGAGTGAGTGAGTGAGTGAGTGTGTGTGTGTGTGTGTGTGTGTGTGTGTGTGTGTGTGTGTGTACTCACTGGCCTGTTTGCAGGTCTGCAGTATGAAGGTTGCAGCCTTCTTGACTTCTTCACTGAGAGACTCAGTGAGCAGAGTGATGATGACAGACAGACCTCCACACTGCAACAGCTGAGACTGGTGCTCCTCTACAGAGACGAGGACAAAGAGAGAGACGTCAACACACGGCCTTGTATCTCTCTTCTGTTCTCTGTTCTTGTCAGTCTCCCCCAGGGGTTCGCTGTGTCCCGTCAATCATCCCATCACCGAATCCACCTGTGTGTGTCCAATCAGAGAATGACCCGTCTACTACATATTCTCTTGTTTCGTGTGCAAGGGAGGAGAGGGTTGTTTCCTTTGTGTGTACTACTGTTCTGTCTGTGATACTCTAGTATTCTGTGTTTTTGTTTTTTTAAGTTGTTGCCTCATCCTGATCACGTTTCATTAAGGAGAAGGGCTAGGTAAGAAGTCCAGGGGTATACACCTCACCATGTCCTGTCTAAGAAGCCCAGGGGTTTACACCTCACCATGTCCTGTCTAAGAAGCCCAGGGGTAAACACCTCACCATGTCCTGTCTAAGAAGCCCAGGGGTTTACACCTCACCATGTCCTGTCTAAGAGCCCAGGGGTAAACACCTCACCATGTCCTGTCTAAGAGCCCAGGGGTAAACACCTCACCATGTCCTGTCTAAGAGCCCAGGGGTAAACACCTCACCATGTCCTGTCTAAGAGCCCAGGGGTATACACCTCAGCATGTCCTGTAGGTACAGTAGCCCGCTGTTAAAAACATTAGATCAGGGCGAGCAGGTGTCGCACCTCTCTGTGTGCACAGGGATTAGTAGTCATAATATCACACCTTTCTGGTTAGTGCACAGGGATTAGTAGTCATAATATCACACCTTTCTGGTTAGTGTACAGGGATTAGTAGTCATAATATCGCACCTTTCTGGTTAGTGTACAGGGATTAGTAGTCATAATATCGCTGAGTGCAGAGGGATTAGTAGTAGTAGTAAGTAAGTAAAAAGGTGATAAACATACAAACTCATACATACACTGATTAAACAAATGACATTTTGGATTAAAAACCTAAAGGTGACAAGTCTGCACCCCTGTAGTTAGTTTTGTGGATAGAGAAGCTCAGGGACCTTTTTGGCACGTTGTCCTTCCCCTCTCCCCCATCGTCTGTAACGGTCTGTCCATCGTTACTACTGTACTGTCCTTCCCCTCTCCCCCATCGTCTGTAACCGTCTGTCCATCGTTACTACTGTACTGTCCTTCCCCTCTCCCCCATCGTCTGTAACGGTCTGTCCATCATTACTACTGTACCGTTTGTCCATCGTTACTACTGTACCGTTTGTCCATCGTTACTACTGTACCGTTTGTCTATCGTTACTACTGTACCGTTTGTCCATCGTTACTACTGTACCGTTTGTCTATCGTTACTACTGTCCTGTTCTTCCCCTCTCCCCCATCGTCAGGGTTAGGGTCAGGGTCAGGGTTTGTCCATCGTTACTAACTGTACTGTTCTTCCCCTGTCTGATTATAGTTGTGTTCTTGATTATGTTCTGTTCAAGTAACCATTTCTGTTCAATTTAAACCAATACTCAGTTTTTGGGTTTATCCATGTTTGAGTACGTTGTGTGTTTACAGTCCACCCTCCTCCCCAGTGTGCGCCTATGGGTCGTTACGTTCACCCCACCCACCCACCCACCCACCCACCCACCCACCCACGCGCGCGCATTCCTACCACAGGCCTCAGTGCAGTGTCCGAGGGTAAGGATGACAGAGAGCTGGTCTTGGGGGTCCAGACTGGGGTAGGTCAGCAGGGGGACGAGCTGCTCTACCAGGTGGTACTGGGCCAGACCCGATGCCAGGGCAGCTACAGAGAGAAGAGAGAGGGAGGTGAGAGAGAAGTATTAGAGCAATACTTCCACGCGTTCGACGTGCACCAGCGTTGTCCAATTAAAAGATTCCAACAACTTCTTGCTTATGACGGGACATTTCTTCTTCTATTCAAACTTAAATCATTCTTACTGCATGGCAGAAGTGTGTTTACGATCGAGCCCAAAACTCTCCAACAAAAATACAAACGCTAGCAGCAGTCTAAAACTGTCTGGCTGCGAGCATGAACCTGAGCACACCACCGGCCCCAATAGAGCATGAACCTGAACACCACCGGCCCCAATAGAGCATGAACCTGAGCACCACCGGCCCCAATAGAGCATGAACCTGAGCACCACCGGCCCCAATAGAGCATGAACCTGAGCACCACCGGCCCCAATAGAGCATGAACCTGAGCACCACCGGCCCCAATAGAGCATGAACCTGAGCACCACCGGCCCCAATAGAGCATGAACCTGAACACCACCGGCCCCAATAGAGCATGAACCTGAGCACCACCGGCCCCAATAGAGCATGAACCTGAGCACCACCGGCCCCAATAGAGCATGAACCTGAGCACCGGCCCCAATAGAGCATGAACCTGAGCACCGGCCCCAATAGAGCATGAACCTGAGCACCACCGGCCCCAATAGAGCATGAACCTGAACACCACCGGCCCCAATAGAGCATGAACCTGAACACCACCGGCCCCAATAGCCAAACAATGAACTAGCCCAGGTGCTGCAGTCACCTGCTTAACTAGTAGGAGATGCGATCAGGGACTCATTACACTCCAACAGCTGACAATTAACACCTTAGTCAATAACCCAATCATTCAAACCAGAGACAATAGTAAACCACGTCAATCAACAGTGCGTAATCCATAAAGTAAATCATTTGGATCCAAACCACAATATTTACCAATAATTCATAATTCATAATTCAATTCATAAGTTTCCTGAACTTCAACTCCATCAATTCATCATAATTCAAATAGGAAATAGGATCAAGAAATCAGTACATTCAACAACTTAAATTGGCTCCAACAAGAAGAGAGAGGGAGGTGAGAGGACGAGGGACACAAGGAGGGAGGGAGGTATCAGAGAAGACATGAGAAAATTAAGTGAGTCACTGCACTGGTTGTGGATGCATGATGTGGCCATGTATGGACTGTTATGGGGTGTGTGTGTGTGTGTGTGTGTGGTACTCACGGTTGTCACTTATACAGGCTGACAGGGTCTTGGTCATAATAACGGACAGCTCACAGGCCAATGTGCTTTGTGCTGAATCAGAGGCTGCGTGAATCAAGGAGCGGATCAGAGTCTCCAGACCACCGACTGAGAAAAAGCTCTGCTGAACAAACGCTGGGAGGGGAGGGGGGGCAGAGACAGAGACAGAGAGACAGAGAGACAGAGAGACAGAGAGAGAGAGAGACAGAGAGACAGAGAGACAGAGAGACAGAGAGAGACAGAGAGAGAGAGACAGAGACAGAGAGAGAGTGATGGGAGCCAGAATATATCAATTTGCTAAATACTTTTGACATCAATGAGTGTCTCACTGGTTCCCCCTCTCATACTCACGGTTGTTGGCGACTGTCATGGTTATGAAGGAGCAGATGGGCTGAACCATCTCAGTGCGGGGGAGTGCCATCTGCTGCAGCCAGTCTCTGACCAGAGGGAAGACTGACACACAGACACGCTGAACCTCCTCTAGGGTGTCAAAGGGTTCAAAAAAGAACACAAAATAAGGGAGGGAAAAAAAACCTCCACCGTTCCGTCTTGTTACTCCATTCCTCCTATTGTCTCTCCACAAAACAAAGCTCCTGTTAGAGTCCATGTCAACTGTGCACATATTCTCTCTCTCTTCACTCCAGTCCCTTAAAGTCGCACTGAAACGGACGTTTGAGATCATCAAATCTCGTATTTCCGACGCAAACAAGCTATGAGGGTGGGACATAATGTTTAGAGGAATTTGATTGGAACATTGACAAGTGGACGGGTTTTAAGAACTTTAGACAGATTCGATAGAAGGATAGCGTTGATTGACGGGTAGATGTCGTGAGATTATTGGCCTAAAATCTAAGGTACCTGTTGTCGTCATTGCACGTGACCTACCGTTTTTCAGGAAGTAAGAAATTATATACTTTGATATATGATTACAACAACCTACCGTTTTTCAGGAAGTAAGAAATTATATACTTTGATATATGATTACAACAAAAGTAGAATTTTGTAATTTTTTGGGCATACATTGTTGAATAGAATGCTTTTTTCATTTCAGTGAGACTATAATGTATTTCTTCTCCACAGTGAGATAACTGGACACAGCCACAGAGAGAGAGAGAGAGAGAGAGAGAGAGAGAGAGAGACAGACAGACAGAGAGACAGACAGACAGAGACAGACAAGCCTCTACCGTTCTGCGGGTTGTTGACACAGCCACAGAGGGCGCTGGACACAGATGTCCACAGCTGGTGGACCTGAGAGACGGTGCCAGGATTTGCCGTGGCCTCGCTGGAGAAGGGGAAACTAGTCCTGGACAGAGAAACCATTGACAAGCATGAACACAACTCTCACAAAGAGATAAAGAGACACCACTGCAGTGGTGAATTTGAATAACCCTGCTCAGCTCCTAGAAGACTGAGGGTCTAGGAGGGAGGTGTCGTTCAGCACAACCTTTTATCCAAAGATACTTACAATAAGTACATTTGTCTAGAGTAAGTGGACCAACTGTACATCCCGGTTATTGTCAGTATGGCTTTAACAGGAACAAGTGCCACAAGCAGTCAGCAATGCTACATTACAGTTATTTAGCAGACGCTTTTATCCAAAGCGACTAACAATATTTGCATTTAATGTAGGAAAAGCGAATGTACTACTTGCCAGAACTCACAAGTAAATCTCCTTTCTAAAACAAGTGACTAAGAGCATAATCTAGTGCTAAAGGCAAAGTGCAAGAATATCAATCTAAAATACAATAGGTGCTTAAGAGGGAGGATCGTTGTAGTACTCTTTAGATATAAGATATCACAATGCTAGAGAAAGGAAGGAGGACAGGTCAACTCAGTGTTCAGTGGTGTTTACCTGAACAGGTCCAGCAGAATGTCCAGGCAGCCAGTGGACTGAGCAAAGCTCTGACCAGCCTCTGAAGCAGCACAGAGAAACGCCATCAGAACCACAGACAGTCGAGTTCAGGCTCCCAGTAACAGATTGCTTACAAGCGCACACAGGTGTATTATGATGATGATGATCAGGTCTTACTGTTGCTGGCAACGAGTACAGACAGCAGAAAGACAGCCACTCTCCTCAGTGTGAGGGGAGAGTCCTCCATCAGACAGTCTGCCAGGTCTGTGAACATCTCTTTTCTGCACAGAGACTGCTTACAGTACACTGCCGACGCGAGAGGAGAGAGTTAGGGGGGAGAGAAGAGTACCTAACTACCGAAAATATTAATTATTTAAATTAAACAAAGAAAGAAACACACCATTAGCCTCCGCTAGCATGCCCAGGGTGAAGAGAGCAGCCTCCTTGACCTTAGAGTGAACACTGGACTTGGAGAGGCTGTACACGAACACCACACCTCCCATCCCCATGAACAGCTCCACGTTGTCCTCTGGGGTTTGATGGTTGGATGGATTGATGGGGAAAGAGAGAGGACAACAGACAAGAGAGGACATCAGTGGTTAATTGGTAAAATCAGTGAGAGAGAGAGAGAGAGAGAGAGAGAGAGAGAGAGAGAGAGAGAGAGAGAGAGAGAGAGGAATTACACAATGAAATGAAATGAAATGAAAATGTGCATGTGTGTGGCGAACCTCTCTGCTGACAGATTGAGTTGATGGTGAGCAGCGATCGTTTCTGTGAATCAGGACATTTCATCTGGTACTTCAGACATTCAAGCAGCAGGCTCAGATCGGTCTTGGTAGCTGTAAGAGACGATAAACGGAAGATATCACAGTAACTCAATATAAGGTTAACGTACGAGGCTACCTGTGGTAACGTCGTTAGCTAGCGCTAGCTTAGCCAAACTTCTAGCTACTCACCTTGGTGATTTTTACTGGCGACATCCATGTTTATTTGGGTCTGTTTGTGAGCTGGTTATGGAAGGTTATCAAGACACAGATGAGTAACACTCGCAGTTATTGCCAGCTGGCTAGCTAATTAAACGCCACTCGGCATAGCCTCTTCTGAGCTCATTTTGAGACCACTGGACAACCTATAATTAACTTAGCTAAAAACTATCATTTGATTTATAGTGAAAATCTAAACTCTGACAGAGATAATGTTAGTTCAGCCAGAGAATCGTCGAAGGTTTAAATCGCTGCCGAGCCTCAACGGACCCTGAGGTGATGATGAGACACGTGACCCTGAGGTGATGAGGAGACACGTGACCCTGAGGTGATGAGGAGACACGTGACCCTGAGGTGATGAGGAGACACGTGATCAGTCTCGCGCAGAGGCGCGCTACTCTTTCATAAGGGTGGTCAGTTTTTTTTTTCCTGGATGCACATTCTGTATATTCTATTTTGTATTCAACTGTTTTTATTGTATTTTATTTTATGTATTGTGTATTGATCATGATTGTATTGTTTTGTATTGTAACGCTTGGAGTTTGTTTTTGTACAGGGCTCCCGTTTTGCACTGCCATGTCTTTGCACTGTCCTGTCCTGCAGCCTGTCCTATGTCGTCTGCACAGCGTAGGCTATGACTTCACCCTAGTAAAATACCTAGTATGTGTGAACCAACCTACAGGCCGTCTTATAAACTTATAAACCTACAGGCCGTCTGTACACCCCACTAATGTTTGGCGCATTGCATCCAATCCTTCCACTACCCTAATACCACAGCAAAGTTGATGCAAATTTGAGTGAGCATTATGAAATTATGGGCTTTTTGTCACCTCACTCCTATGCAGACAGGCCTAATTTGGCTCTTTTTCAGATATTAGGGTAGGTCTAAAGAATAGCCCAAAAACGTATTTCCCACAAAACTAAAGTTCCACAACCCATCTCATTAATGGGACACATAGGGGATATGAAAAAACATGGTTGTGTTTTGTTCTAACTCGGGTAGGGGTACCTCAAAATCTGAGGGCCCCTCCTACTAGACTATAATACCAGCTTTCATGTCTCAGAAGGAGAGGAGAGGCAATGCCTTAACTTCACCCAACAGTAGCTGTAGGCTACTCGTGACCTGGTAATCACAAGTACGTTAGCTCAACTCAGCTGTATTTATACCACACATATAGCAACGCAATTAGGGTCACGGTTGGTAGTATAATTGTCATTTTTACTGTATTAACTTGATTATCAACTAGACTATGATGTTCTATTCCTCATTTTCTTATAGGGACACTGGCGCAGGTAGACAATCACTTCAGTACAGGAAACAAACACAGAAGCAACCAAGACGGTATACGACTAAAGACAAGAGAAAAAAAAAGTAAGTGCAACTGATATAGCCTACTGTACAATAACATTTTATATGTTTTCACAGTCAATTTTGATTCTGTTAAATGTATACCTTCTCACAGGTTTGTTGGTATGTAAAAGGTCAACGTGGGTTGGGGATGGGGGACACTTCCAAGTGCCACTGTACAGTATCTAGTTCTGAAGGTGTAACATACAGTAGACCTACAGGTCAATATTTCTTGTTTTCTAATAATCCATCATGTAATCATGCAGTAATCAATCAATGATCATGCTACCAAGGTTGTCACAAACATATTTACGAAATTGTCCTCTAAAATGTCTTTGACACTTGTTTTGAGCCTTTATTCAAAAGATGGTCAACTTAATTTCCTGATTCCTGCAGCTCAAAGAGCTGTCTTTGAACAAACAGGAAATGGCTTATTCCCTACACTCTGACTCCCTCTTGTGTCTGAAAAAGAGAGGTGTACATTTGTTGACAAGAAGATGCTCAGCCCTCTGCTTTAACAGAAACGAGATGGTGCTTGAGAGAGCACAGACCTCCGCCAATTAATGCATTTTGTGGCTCTGTGCATGAGTCACATACTGAGAACCTAGGTCAAGTACACACACTGTACATTTGATTTGAGGTGCGTTAGATTTATCTCTGAGTTTGAGGCCCAAGTATGAGAGAGCTAACCGTCTTCTATCCAAATCTGGGCAACATAACGCATGAAAGAAACATGAGACAACTTTAAAGGTTATGTACATTTATACAGTTTCACAAATACAGTACGTCATTAACAGTAATGTCACATGACACACAGACATAAAGATATGGAGCAACATAGAACCGTTTGGGGGAGTCGATCGCCTTGTTGAGAGGGGTCAAGGAAGAATTTTTACAGCTCACTTATCTGGCCACCGGGAGATTACTGTTTTTTTGCTTCCCTCTGGAATATGTAGAGAGTGGGTCGTATGCCCACCTCCCTTGTTCTCTGTAAAGCGCATTGTGTTGCCTCTGGGTATGAAATGCGCTATACAAATAAAGCTTTGATGGAGCAAGCTCCTGGAGTATGTTTGTCTACCAGCTAAGAACATTTATAAAGCAATAAATTACATTTTCAGAGTAAGAGAAGCTAAAAACAACATAGGAGAGACATGGCAAATACTGGTGTGTGTTTGCTATGGCCCAGGCCTAAAGCCGGAAGTGGGCTGGTGTATGTCTGTGTGTACGTGTGTGTGACAGGCAGTCCAGGCAGCTCAGTGAACACAGTCGTGGGATACAGTGGAGATAGGACCCAAACACAGGCAGAAAATGTTCAGAGACTTTATTCATGAATGAAATCAGTACAAGCACAAGACATAACAAGTAACCCCAAACCGAACAAACCAAATGTTGAGGCCAGTGGGGGTAGATGGTGATGGTCTAGATGACACGTCTTCACACACCCTGGTCCAGCATACCAGAGTTTAGTTCATCAGCACTGTAGCCAGGGTCCTTCCTCAGCATGTCCACGTATGTTGTCTTTCGAGCACCACGTGTGTCTTCACCAGTCTTGTGTTCCCAGAGGACAAGGTTTGAAGTGATGAGGTCAGGAGGGCGTTTCCTATGGCTGGCTATCCTCAGTCTCCGCTGACGTATCTTTGTGGTCAGGAGAGGTAGATCAATGTAGAGGTCAACTTTGTTCATGTGTTGCATCCACCAGACGTCCTTGACCTGAAGAGGTAGGCATAGACCATGTGGTTGGTAGGTGGGTGGTTGGGTAGATCGGTGTTGGTCGGTCTGTCATCGTGGGGTTATTTGTTATGTATTGTGTCTTGAACGTCTTGTTTCCGGCCAGGCTGTTAGCAGGATGTGACCTTGGATTTTTCCTGGTTCAGAGCCGGTAGCCCATGTTCAAAGATTGCAAGCTTTCTTTTGAACGCTTGAACAAAGGGGCAACTCGCTCTGACAAGCGGGTCTTGGACACAATCAGGTGACATGTGCTGACGGGACTCTTCACTGCGAGCCACCTCCTTCAGCCTGTCCGGCAGCAGCATCCCAGTGATGCGGGCTATCAGGATGGCTCGTCTCCACAGCCCACGGATGCGCCTCCGACGGAGAGTCGGATCCGGACATCGCCTCCAGTGGGGCTTGGGTGATCGTGAAACGTCCGCGTCAGATTGTCCCTTTACCAGCACACCACTAGACGCCATGGGGGTGGTGATCGCGAATGGTGGTCTAACAGATGGAGCTGTGATAGAAGGGACTGGGTCCGATGGACCTGTTACAGACGGGGCTGTGTCAGGTGTCCTCTTCATAAGAGAGTCCGAGGTAGAAGTGGTCGCTCCTTCACAGACTTCTTCCCACTCCTTACAAATGAGCCTCCGACGCAGAGAGAGCTCCGGACCTCGCCTCCAGTGGCACTTGGGTGATCGTGGAGTGTCCGGCTCAGATTGTCCCTTTAGCGCCACCCCACTAGATGCCATGGGGGTGGATAAGGCGCTAGCGGGGCTGTCTCCTCTACTGGTCCTGGTCATGGAAAGTGGTGGACTGACAGATGGAGCTGTGTCAGATGGAGCTGTGTCAGGAGCCCTCTTAACCATAGAGTCCGAGGTGGAAATGGCCGCCCTTTGAAAGACTCCCTCCCACTTCTTGCGAAAGAGTCTCTGACGCAGAGAGAGCTCCAGATCTCGTCTCCAGTGGGCCGTGGGCGATCGTGGAACGTCCAGCCCAGATTGTCCCTTTACCAACACACCACTACACACCTTGTTCGTGGATAGGTGGCTAGTGGGGCTGTGTCCTCTACTGGTCCTGGTCATGGAGAGTGTTGGACTGACAGATGGACCTGTGACAGACAGGGCTGTGTCAGGTGTCCTCTTCATCAGAGAGTCCGAAGTGCAAGTGTCCGTCCCTTGACAGATGTCTTCCCACTTCTTACGAATGAGCCTCTGACACCGAGAGAGCTCCAGATTGCATCTCCAGTGGGGCTCGGGTGATCGTGGAACGTCCGGCTCAGATTGTCCCTTTAGCGCCACCCCACTAGATGCCATGGGGGTGGATAAGGCGCTAGCGGGGCTGTCTCCTCTACTGGTCCTGGTCATGGAAAGTGGTGGACTGACAGATGGAGCTGTGACAGATGGAGCTGTGTCAGGAGCCCTCTTAACCATAGAGTCCGAGGTGGAAATGGCCGCCCCTTGAAAGACTCCCTCCCACTTCTTGCGAAAGAGCCTCTGACGCAGAGAGAACTTGGAGGAGGACGGGGCTGTGTAAAATGAACCGGTGACAGACGGGGCTGTGTCAAATGAACCGGTGACAGACGAGGCCGTGTCAAATGAGCCGGTGACAGACGGGGCATAGGAGTCAGAACCTCGATCATCTTGTCCTGGACAGTCCCAATGGCTCGCATGTATCTTCGCATGCAGTCCCAATGGCTCGCATGCACGCATGCACCGGGCTGTCACACTGTCCAGCTGGCGATTTCTCCATTTAAATAATAGCCAAAGCGCGATCAGGATCACATAGAGCGCAATAAAGCAACAGAGGAGTTTCACATCAAGATCCAGGAACGGGGTCTGAAAGGGCGTCGCCTCAGGACCTTGGTTTGCAGGTCTACATGAAACTGGCACCCTCTCTCGGATTCTAAAAAGATCAATTATTCCACTAGCAAACATGTTGGCAAAGATAGATCTTTAGCAACATGTTCCTCTCATCGCAAACACCGCACTGAGGCTTGTCCACTTGTTACAGCAGGATATGTACCTTGCCGCTGTGACGTGTACACGTTACGCCGTAGTGCCCGTGATGTCACAGACCGGATATAATTCTATCCGGTCTGTGACATCACGGGCACTACGGCGTAACGTGTACACGTCACAGCGGCAACACTGACTTGACGGCTAGTCCAGGCGGCCAGCTAATTGAAATAAATGTATACTAGATTTAAATAGATTTAAGCTATTTTCTTTTTGCTTGAGACCCAACGATACCCCTTATACACCCCCACATTCAGAATTAAATAGGTGCGCTTAAAAGGCTGGTCGGAATCAGTCCGTTAAATCCAGTCGTTAATTGTCCACGTTTTCGATAGAGATGGATAGGCATATTGGCGAAATTAAATAAAGAGTAATCGCTCTCTATGAATCATTCATATTCAAGGGCGTGTTGTTATTTTGAAGACTACTCGTAGGCTAGCAGTAGGATTTGAAAGGAGCCCAAGACAGAGGCGCGCTGCGCTCCTGACCCCCGAGTGCACAGCCCATGATCCCATGAGAGAGAGCGGTGTCGTGTGGCCGATTAAAGCCCCCCGGGTCCTGTTATTCTGTTCATAAAGTAGCCTACTTTGAGACACAACCTCAAAGTGCTGACAATACGGTTTGTCTTCTCGTTCCGTTAACATTAGGCCTACCTCAGTCCCTGAATAGAGAACCCAACCAAAACATAGTTTTGATGAAGACCGTTTGGAGACCAGTGCTATGGATGTAGGAGCACCCTAGGCTACTGTATACTATTGAAAATTACCCATTTCTCATTTATGTTGTAAATAACCCTTTGCGAGGACTATTTATTAAGTAGTTACTTCCTGCAAGCCTTTATTTTTCTTAGTGCTGTTTTTTGGTTTGTTCATATTATGAGACCTTTATTTTGGTAAACTAACCTTCTGTATTTGCTCCCTGTAACATTTTTGTTACCTGTAACCCATTAAGCACCTAGCTGGAACGGGAACAAGGTATTGTTTGTTGTGTGATTTGTTTCGATCTAACTGTTAAGAAGTATTTAATTCAATTGATGCATTTCTACCGCAATGGCATGCTGATGTTAGCTCCTGATGTTAGATGTAGTTGAAATGAATGGCTGTAACGCGACGGTAATGCGAGCTTTCTTATACACCAATTGATATGGTCTACCGTTTAAGTTTGTATGTTGTTAGAGCTCATTTTATTTCCATCATCTCTCCTGTAGCTCTTGTTTCTTGAGGAAACTGCAAGGAAGGCATTGTGTTCAATATAAGGACGGCTGAACAATAAAAGGCTTCTGGAAACATCAGTGCGCTTCACCGCATTATCTAGTAGGGTTCTACACTAAGAAGGATTTCTGAAGTGTATTTCACTCAGAAAAGTATGGAACGTATGACTTGGAGAACACAATCCTGAGACATGCGGGCCTCACAGAAACCTCCTGTCTTATCTCAGTTTAGGACCACATTTAGGATGTTTGCTATTACAGAAACCTGTTTACAATAACAATGTGCCCAATAGCAATGTTTATCGTTGCTAAGCAACCAGCTGATAGTTATGGTGCATTCGTTTATAACTGGGAGGTGCAAATTGCGACTTAAGTTCATAAACAGATCTTGAATGTTGCTTTTTTGCAATGGATCAATCCTCTGTGTTCAGCTCAATCATCTGTGTTCAGCTCAATCCGCTGTGTTCAGCTCAATCCACTGGCTTCTTTTCACTGTTTAGTGACTGGATAATGTTTTCATTCTGTCCTTGGCTTGGGTGAGGGTTTCAGACTGTAGTAGGCTAGGGTTAGGGTTATAGGGTTAGGGCTAGGGTTAGGGTTATAGGGTGAGGGTTATAGGGTGAGGGTTAGGGTTATAGGGTTAGGGTGAGGGCTTGGGTGAGGGTTTCAGACTGTAGTAGGCTAGGGTTAGGGTAATAGGGTTATAGGGTTAGGGTTATAGGGTTATAGGGTTAGGGTTATAGGGCTAGGGTTATAGTGTTATAGGGTTAGGGTTATAGGGTTAGGGTTATAGGGTTATAGGGTTAGGGCTTGGGTGAGGGTTTCAGACTGAAGTAGGCTGAGCAACTACTCACACTCTCCTGCACCACCATGACCTTCACACCATGACCTTCACACCATGACCTTCACACCATGACCTTTACACCATGACCTGCACTCCAGAGAATCTCCATTACTTAACCTAACCAACTCTGTTGCCCCTTCTCTCCTCTGCTGTGTGCTGACCCCTATTTACCTGTGTGTGGTGACCCCTACCTACCCATGTGTGTCGCTTACATCTCATCTCATCTAATGACTTTCTTCCCTCTCTCCCTTTCTGTCTCTCTCTCTCTCGCCACTTTCTCTCTCCATCTCTCTCTCTCCATCTCTCTCTCTCTCCTTGCTCTTTCTGTCCGTCTCCTCCTCCTCCGTTCTGTTCTCCCTCCCTCCCTCCCTTCATCTCTCCTCTCGCTCTCTCTGTCCATCACCTCTATCTCCTATCCGTTTGTCCTCTCTCCATCAATCAATCTCTCCTTGCTCTCTCTGTCTGTCACCTCCTCTTCCTCCTCCTCCTCCCCCCACCCCTCCTCTCCTCCTCCATGACCCTCCGTCTCTCTCCCTCCTCCCCCCACCCCTCCTCTCCTCCTCCATGACCCTCTGTCTCTCTCCCCCCCCCCACCCCTCCTCTCCTCCTCCATGACCCTCCGTCTCTCTCCCTCCTCCCCATCCCTCCTCTCCTCCTCCATGACCCTCCATCTCTCTCCTTCCCCCCCCCACCCCTCCTCTCCTCCTCCATGACCCTCCGTCTCTCTCCCTCCCCCCCAGGTCGCAGCCATCGTGTTGAGCTCAATCCTCAGGAAGGAGATCTGGCGCTCCTCCTCCTCCTCCTCCTCCTCCGCCACCTACGTGCTCCTCTCCCCCCCCAGCACCCCCTTCTGCCCCCCCGCCACCCCCTTCTCCCCCCCTGCCACCCCCTTCTCCCGCCCCGCCACCCCCTTTTCCCCCCTTGCCACCCCCTTCTCCCCCCACTGGCAACGTTTAATGCAAACTTGAATGGAGATCCCCCGCCTCCTTTTCTTCTTCTCCTGCTGCTTTTAATGCTGCTTCACATTATGATGTTTACTGTTAAGTAGTTGAGTGTGATTTGCATGGTCAGCTGGTGTGAACCAGAATAGTCTCAGGACTGTGTTCCATGTTCGTACCAGAAGGGCATCGTGTTTCTATGAATCCATTCCACAGGGGTCAGTAAATTGGCTGGCTTTGTGCATTTTACCTTCAATCATTTATTTTTGTATTGTATAGCCTAGCATGCTAGCTTCACTATGACGTTGGCATAACAGCTTCTGATGGCCACATAAAGAAGTGAACCTAGTTGTATTGCATTATAAATAAAAATGCATTTATTTCGGCCTTCCGGGAGTCCGTTTCTAAGAAGGGCCCGGCCGTGTGGCTACTGAGACGGGCCAGGGTGTCGTTACACTGAGAGAATCCCCTTCCTGCTCCCCAGAATGGCTGTTGAGTGAAGCGACAGGCCGGCAGCCTGTGGTAATAATCAAGGCTTTGGCTGCACAAGCAGTTGATCCCGAGGACCTCGAGTGCAGAGAGCTGCTTTTCTAGTGACCAAATGATGCCGAGAGACTCGCCAGTTTGCGTCATCTGACAAAAATAGCTGGTAGAGATTTTCCAAACGCTTGTTTGTACGTTTGTTACACTGTAATCCAAGTATTTCCGTTCTGTTACAAATGGCTGTATTCTAATGTTGTTCTACTGAGTATCTTGGCCAGTTGTTGAAAAAATAAACATTCTTAAGTGCTTCTTTTCTTTAACGCCGGCTCCTGTCTGTCTGTGATTGAATGAGAGGAAAAACACCACAGACCAATGTTGTGGATAAACTTTATTTTTCATATTTATTTTTTATTGTGCTCATGTATAGAAAAAAAGGCAAGGCAGATGGAGTATTATATGTACATTGATTAACCGAGTAACAAAAAGACGATCTGTAAACCATGCAGTCCCAGGATGAGGTCAGGTGTGTGATGTAGCAGCGATGCAGTCCCAGGATGAGAAGGTCAGAGGTCAGGTGTGTGATGTAGCAGTGATGCAGTCCCAGGATGAGAAGGTCAGGTGTGTGATGTAGCAGCGATGCAGTCCCAGGATGAGAAGGTCAGGTGTGTGATGTAGCAGTGATGCAGTCCCAGGATGAAAAGGTCAGAGGTCAGGTGTGTGATGTAGCAGTGATGCAGTCCCAGGATGAGAAGGTCAGAGGTCAGGTGTGTGATGTAGCAGTGATGCAGTCCCAGGATGAGAAGGTCAGGTGTGTGATGTAGCAGTGATGCAGTCCCAGGATGAGAAGGTCAGGTGTTTGATGTAGCAGTGATGCAGTCCCAGGATGAGAAGGTGAGAGGTCAGGTGTGTGATGTAGCAGTGATGCAGTCCCAGGATGAGAAGGTCAGGTGTGTGATGTAGCAGCGATGCAGTCCCAGGATGAGAAGGTCAGAGGTCAGGTGTGTGATGTAGCAGCGATGCAGTCCCAGGATGAGAAGGTCAGAGGTCAGGTGTGTGATGTAGCAGCGATGCAGTCCCAGGATGAGAAGGTCAGAGGTCAGGTGTGTGATGTAGCAGTGATGCAGTCCCTCTCGGCGGGAGAGCACAGGAAGTACACCTGAAGAACACAACACACTGTCCAGAGACCACCTGATGAGATGCATCACTATACCATACAATAGTTGTTTATAGATTAGGACTGAGATGTATTATCTGAGAGGGTGTTGGTTGGAACCCCGGCTCTTCAATGAGCTTTGAGTTGAAGACGAGAGCTCCACAGAGGGCAGTTTGGCCTGGCAGGATGGAAGGTTTTGTAGCCAAACCAAGCCCTCCTCTCCAGCCTACACCACCTGGCAGCCCCCCTCACCACCTGGCAGTCCTCCTTCAGTCTATACCACCGGACAGTCCTCCTTCAGTCTATACCACCTGGCACCTCTGTGACAAGCTGACTGCTTTGAAAACAGTCTTTAATTGTGGCCTGTTCCCCACCATCTTATCAACTATAGAAGTTTGTGCCTAAAGCCTAGTTTTCTCAATCCATGCTCAAAACATGCACGGCTGGTATACTTCCATCCACTCCTGTCTCTTCCTGGGCGCAGCACAACAGGAATGAGAAAGAGGGGGGAATGGGTGAATTAATTGGAGTGTGACGCCCTCTAGTGGTGAGAATTGTGAGTCTCATACTGAGAACCTAGGTCAAGTACACACACTGTACATTTGACTTGAGGTGCATTAGATTTATCTCTGAGTTTGAGGCCCAAGTATGAGAGAGCTAACCGTCTTTTATCCATATCTGGGCAACATAACGCATGAAAGAAACATGAGACAACTTTAAAGGTTATGTACATTTATACAGTTTCACAAATACAGTACGTCATTAACAGTAATGTCACATGACACACAGACATTCAGATATGGAGCAACATAGAACCATTTGGGGGAGTCGATCGCCTTGTTGAGAGGGGTCAGGGAATAATCTTTACAGCTCACTTATCTGGCCACCGGGTGATTACTGTTTTTTTGCTTCCCTCTGGAATATGTAGAGAGTGGGTCGTATGCCCACCTCCCTTGTTCTCTGTAAAGCGCATTGTGTTGCCTCTGGGTATGAAATGCGCTATACAAATAAAGCTTTGATGGAGCAAGCTCCTGGAGTATGTTTGTCTACCAGCTAAGAACATTTATAAAGCAATAAATTACATTTTCAGAGTAAGAGAAGCTAAAAGCATCATAGGAGAGACATGGCAAATACTGGTGTGTGTTTGCTATGGCCCAGGCCTAAAGCCGGAAGTGGGCTGGTGTATGTCTGTGTGTACGTGTGTGTGACAGGAAGTCCAGGCAGCTCACTGAGCACAGTCGTGGGATACAGTGGAGATAGGACCCAAACACAGGCAGAGAATGTTCAGAGACTTTATTCATGAATGAAATCAGTACAAGCACAAGACATAACAAGTAACCCCAAACTGAACAAACCAAATGTTGAGGCCAATGGGGGTAGATGGTGATGGTCTAGATGACACGTCTTCACACACCCTGGTCCAGCATACCAGAGTTTAGTTCATCAGCACTGTAGCCAGGGTCCTTCCTCAGCATGTCCACGTATGTTGTCTTTCGAGCACCACGTGTGTCTTCACCATGCTTGTGTTCCCAGAGGACAAGGTTTGAAGTGATGAGGTCAGGAGGGCGTTTCCTATGGCTGGCTATCCTCAGTCTCCGCTGACGTATCTTTGTGGTCAGGAGAGGTAGATCAATGTAGAGGTCAACTTTGTTCATGTGTTGCATCCACCAGACGTCCTTGACCTGAAGAGGTAGGCATAGACCATGTGGTTGGTAGGTGGGTGGTTGGGTAGATCGGTGTTGGTCGGTCTGTCATCGTGGGGTTATTTGTTATGTATTGTGTCTTGAACGTCTTGTTTCCGGCCAGGCTGTTAGCAGGATGTGACCTTGGATTTTTCCTGGTTCAGAGCCGGTAGCCCATGTTCAAAGATTGCAAGCTTTCTTTTGAACGCTTGAACAAAGGGGCAACTCGCTCTGACAAGCGGGTCTTGGACACAATCAGGTGACATGTGCTGACGGGACTCTTCACTGCGAGCCACCTCCTTCAGCCTGTCCGGCAGCAGCATCCCAGTGATGCGGGCTATCAGGATGGCTCGTCTCCACAGCCCACGGATGCGCCTCCGACGGAGAGTCGGATCCGGACATCGCCTCCAGTGGGGCTTGGGTGATCGTGAAACGTCCGCGTCAGATTGTCCCTTTACCAGCACACCACTAGACGCCATGGGGGTGGTGATCGCGAATGGTGGTCTAACAGATGGAGCTGTGATAGAAGGGACTGGGTCCGATGGACCTGTTAAAGACGGGGCTGTGTCAGGTGTCCTCTTCATAAGAGAGTCCGAGGTAGAAGTGGTCGCTCCTTCACAGACTTCTTCCCACTCCTTACAAATGAGCCTCCGACGCAGAGAGAGCTCCGGACCTCGCCTCCAGTGGGGCTCGGGTGATCGTGGAGTGTCCGGCTCAGATTGTCCCTTTAGCGCCACCCCACTAGATGCCATGGGGGTGGATAAGGCGCTAGCGGGGCTGTCTCCTCTACTGGTCCTGGTCATGGAAAGTGGTGGACTGACAGATGGAGCTGTGTCAGATGGAGCTGTGTCAGGAGCCCTCTTAACCATAGAGTCCGAGGTGGAAATGGCCGCCCTTTGAAAGACTCCCTCCCACTTCTTGTGAAAGAGTCTCTGACGCAGAGAGAGCTCCAGATCTCGTCTCCAGTGGGCCGTGGGCGATCGTGGAACGTCCAGCCCAGATTGTCCCTTTACCAACACACCACTACACACCTTGTTCGTGGATAGGTGGCTAGTGGGGCTGTGTCCTCTACTGGTCCTGGTCATGGAGAGTGTTGGACTGACAGATGGACCTGTGACAGACAGGGCTGTGTCAGGTGTCCTCTTCATCAGAGAGTCCGAAGTGCAAGTGTCCGTCCCTTGACAGATGTCTTCCCACTTCTTACGAATGAGCCTCTGACACCGAGAGAGCTCCAGATTGCATCTCCAGTGGGGCTCGGGTGATCGTGGAACGTCCGGCTCAGATTGTCCCTTTAGCGCCACCCCACTAGATGCCATGGGGGTGGATAAGGCGCTAGCGGGGCTGTCTCCTCTACTGGTCCTGGTCATGGAAAGTGGTGGACTGACAGATGGAGCTGTGTCAGGAGCCCTCTTAACCATAGAGTCCGAGGTGGAAATGGCCGCCCCTTGAAAGACTCCCTCCCACTTCTTGCGAAAGAGCCTCCGACGCAGAGAGAACTTGGAGGAGGACGGGGCTGTGTAAAATGAACCGGTGACAGACGGGGCTGTGTGAAATGAACCGGTGACAGACGAGGCCGTGTCAAATGAGCCGGTGACAGACGGGGCATAGGAGTCAGAACCTCGATCATCTTGTCCTGGACAGTCCCAATGGCTCGCATGTATCTTCGCATGCAGTCCCAATGGCTCGCATGCACGCATGCACCGGGCTGTCACACTGTCCAGCTGGCGATTTCTCCATTTAAATAATAGCCAAAGCGCGATCAGGATCACATAGAGCGCAATAAAGCAACAGAGGAGTTTCACATCAAGATCCAGGAACGGGGTCTGAAAGGGCGTCGCCTCAGGACCTTGGTTTGCAGGTCTACATGAAACTGGCACCCTCTCTCGGATTCTAAAAAGATCAATTATTCCACTAGCAAACATGTTGGCAAAGATAGATCTTTAGCAACATGTTCCTCTCATCGCAAACACCGCACTGAGGCTTGTCCACTTGTTACAGCAGGATATGTACCTTGCCGCTGTGACGTGTACACGTTACGCCGTAGTGCCCGTGATGTCACAGACCGGATATAATTCTATCCGGTCTGTGACATCACGGGCACTACGGCGTAACGTGTACACGTCACAGCGGCAACACTGACTTGACGGCTAGTCCAGGCGGCCAGCTAATTGAAATAAATGTATACTAGATTTAAATAGATTTAAGCTATTTTCTTTTTGCTTGAGACCCAACGATACCCCTTATACACCCCCACATTCAGAATTAAATAGGTGCGCTTAAAAGGCTGGTCGGAATCAGTCCGTTAAATCCAGTCGTTAATTGTCCACGTTTTCGATAGAGATGGATAGGCATATTGGCGAAATTAAATAAAGAGTAATCGCTCTCTATGAATCATTCATATTCAAGGGCGTGTTGTTATTTTGAAGACTACTCGTAGGCTAGCAGTAGGATTTGAAAGGAGCCCAAGACAGAGGCGCGCTGCGCTCCTGACCCCCGAGTGCACAGCCCATGATCCGATGAGAGAGAGCGGTGTCGTGTGGCCGATTAAAGCCCCCCGGGTCCTGTTATTCTGTTCATAAAGTAGCCTACTTTGAGACACAACCTCAAAGTGCTGACAATACGGTTTGTCTTCTCGTTCCGTTAACATTAGGCCTACCTCAGTCCCTGAATAGCCGCGAACCCAACCAAAACATAGTTTTGATGAAGACCGTTTGGAGACCAGTGCTATGGATGTAGGAGCACCCTACTGTATACTATTGAAAATTACCCATTTCTCATTTATGTTGTAAATAACCCTTTGCGAGGACTATTTATTAAGTAGTTACTTCCTGCAAGCCTTTATTTTTCTTAGTGCTGTTTTTTGGTTTGTTCATATTATGAGACCTTTATTTTGGTAAACTAACCTTCTGTATTTGCTCCCTGTAACATTTTTGTTACCTGTAACCCATTAAGCACCTAGCTGGAACGGGAACAAGGTATTGTTTGTTGTGTGATTTGTTTCGATCTAACTGTTAAGAACTATTTAATTCAATTGATGCATTTCTACCGCAATGGCATGCTGATGTTAGCTCCTGATGTTAGATGTAGTTGAAATGAATGGCTGTAACGCGACGGTAATGCGAGCTTTCTTATACACCAATTGATATGGTCTACCGTTTAAGTTTGTATGTTGTTAGAGCTCATTTTATTTCCATCATCTCTCCTGTAGCTCGGTGTTTCTTGAGGAAACTGCAAGGAAGGCATTGTGTTCAATATAAGGACGGCTGAACAATAAAAGGCTTCTGGAAACATCAGTGCGCTTCACCGCATTATCTAGTAGGGTTCTACACTAAGAATGATTTCTGAAGTGTATTTCACTCAGAAAAGTATGGAACGTATGACTTGGAGAACACAATCCTGAGACTTGCGGGCCTCACAGAAACCTCCTGTCTTATCTCAGTTTAGGACCACATTTAGGATGTTTGCTATTACAGAAACCTGTTTACAATAACAATGTGCCCAATAGCAATGTTTATCGTTGCTAAGCAACCAGCTGATAGTTATGGTGCATTCGTTTATAACTGGGAGGTGCAAATTGCGACTTAAGTTCATAAACAGATCTTGAATGTTGCTTTTTTGCAATGGATCAATCCTCTGTGTTCAGCTCAATCCTCTGTGTTCAGCTCAATCCGCTGTGTTCAGCTCAATCCACTGGCTTCTTTTCACTGTTTAGTGACTGGATAATGTTTTCATTCTGTCCTTGGCTTGGGTGAGGGTTTCAGACTGTAGTAGGCTAGGGTTAGGGTTATAGGGTTAGGGCTAGGGTTAGGGTTATAGGGTGAGGGTTATAGGGTGAGGGTTAGGGTTATAGGGTTAGGGTGAGGGCTTGGGTGAGGGTTTCAGACTGTAGTAGGCTAGGGTTAGGGTTATAGGGTTATAGGGTTAGGGTTATAGGGTTATAGGGTTAGGGTTATAGGGCTAGGGTTATAGGGTTATAGGGTTAGGGTTATAGGGTTAGGGTTATAGGGTTATAGGGTTAGGGCTTGGGTGAGGGTTTCAGACTGAAGTAGGCTGAGCAACTACTCACACTCTCCTGCACCACCATGACCTTCACACCATGACCTTCACACCATGACCTTCACACCATGACCTTTACACCATGACCTGCACTCCAGAGAATCTCCATTACTTAACCTAACCAACTCTGTTGCCCCTTCTCCTCTCCTCTGCTGTGTGCTGACCCCTATTTACCTGTGTGTGGTGACCCCTACCTACCCATGTGTGTCGCTTACATCTCATCTCATCTAATGACTTTCTTCCCTCTCTCCCTTTCTGTCTCTCTCTCTCTCGCCACTTTCTCTCTCCATCTCTCTCTCTCCATCTCTCTCTCTCTCCTTGCTCTTTCTGTCCGTCTCCTCCTCCTCCGTTCTGTTCTCCCTCCCTCCCTTCATCTCTCCTCTCGCTCTCTCTGTCCATCACCTCTATCTCCTATCCGTTTGTCCTCTCTCCATCAATCAATCTCTCCTTGCTCTCTCTGTCTGTCACCTCCTCTTCCTCCTCCTCCTCCCCCCACCCCTCCTCTCCTCCATGACCCTCCGTCTCTCTCCCTCCTCCCCCCACCCCTCCTCTCCTCCTCCATGACCCTCTGTCTCTCCCCCCCCCCCCACCCCTCCTCTCCTCCTCCATGACCCTCCGTCTCTCTCCCTCCTCCCCATCCCTCCTCTCCTCCTCCATGACCCTCCATCTCTCTCCTTCCCCCCCCCACCCCTCCTCTCCTCCTCCATGACCCTCCGTCTCTCTCCCTCCCCCCCAGGTCGCAGCCATCGTGTTGAGCTCAATCCTCAGGAAGGAGATCTGGCGCTCCTCCTCCTCCTCCTCCTCCTCCGCCACCTACGTGCTCCTCTCCCCCCCCAGCACCCCCTTCTGCCCCCCCGCCACCCCCTTCTCCCCCCCTGCCACCCCCTTCTCCCGCCCCGCCACCCCCTTTTCCCCCCTTGCCACCCCCTTCTCCCCCCACTGGCAACGTTTAATGCAAACTTGAATGGAGGTCCCCCGCCTCCTTTTCTTCTTCTCCTGCTGCTTTTAATGCTGCTTCACATTATGATGTTTACTGTTAAGTAGTTGAGTGTGATTTGCATGGTCAGCTGGTGTGAACCAGAATAGTCTCAGGACTGTGTTCCATGTTCGTACCAGAAGGGCATCGTGTTTCTATGAATCCATTCCACAGGGGTCAGTAAATTGGCTGGCTTTGTGCATTTTACCTTCAATCATTTATTTTTGTATTGTATAGCCTAGCATGCTAGCTTCACTATGACGTTGGCATAACAGCTTCTGATGGCCACATAAAGAAGTGAACCTAGTTGTATTGCATTATAAATAAAAATGCATTTATTTCGGCCTTCCGGGAGTCCGTTTCTAAGAAGGGCCCGGCCGTGTGGCTACTGAGACGGGCCAGGGTGTCGTTACACTGAGAGAATCCCCTTCCTGCTCCCCAGAATGGCTGTTGAGTGAAGCGACAGGCCGGCAGCCTGTGGTAATAATCAAGGCTTTGGCTGCACAAGCAGTTGATCCCGAGGACCTCGAGTGCAGAGAGCTGCTTTTCTAGTGACCAAATGATGCCGAGAGACTCGCCAGTTTGCGTCATCTGACAAAAATAGCTGGTAGAGATTTTCCAAACGCTTGTTTGTACGTTTGTTACACTGTAATCCAAGTATTTCCGTTCTGTTACAAATGGCTGTATTCTAATGTTGTTCTACTGAGTATCTTGGCCAGTTGTTGAAAAAATAAACATTCTTAAGTGCTTCTTTTCTTTAACGCCGGCTCCTGTCTGTCTGTGATTGGATGAGAGGAAAAACACCACAGACCAATGTTGTGGATAAACTTTATTTTTCATATTTATTTTTTATTGTGCTCATGTATAGAAAAAAAGGCAAGGCAGATGGAGTATTATATGTACATTGATTAACCGAGTAACAAAAAGACGATCTGTAAACCATGCAGTCCCAGGATGAGGTCAGGTGTGTGATGTAGCAGCGATGCAGTCCCAGGATGAGAAGGTCAGAGGTCAGGTGTGTGATGTAGCAGTGATGCAGTCCCAGGATGAGAAGGTCAGGTGTGTGATGTAGCAGCGATGCAGTCCCAGGATGAGAAGGTCAGGTGTGTGATGTAGCAGTGATGCAGTCCCAGGATGAGAAGGTCAGAGGTCAGGTGTGTGATGTAGCAGTGATGCAGTCCCAGGATGAGAAGGTCAGGTGTGTGATGTAGCAGTGATGCAGTCCCAGGATGAGAAGGTCAGGTGTTTGATGTAGCAGTGATGCAGTCCCAGGATGAGAAGGTGAGAGGTCAGGTGTGTGATGTAGCAGTGATGCAGTCCCAGGATGAGAAGGTCAGGTGTGTGATGTAGCAGCGATGCAGTCCCAGGATGAGAAGGTCAGAGGTCAGGTGTGTGATGTAGCAGCGATGCAGTCCCAGGATGAGAAGGTCAGAGGTCAGGTGTGTGATGTAGCAGCGATGCAGTCCCAGGATGAGAAGGTCAGAGGTCAGGTGTGTGATGTAGCAGTGATGCAGTCCATCTCGGCGGGAGAGCACAGGAAGTACACCTGAAGAACACAACACACTGTCCAGAGACCACCTGATGAGATGCATCACTATACCATACAATAGTTGTTTATAGATTAGGACTGAGATGTATTATCTGAGAGGGTGTTGGTTGGAACCCCGGCTCTTCAATGAGCTTTGAGTTGAAGACGAGAGCTCCACAGAGGGCAGTTTGGCCTGGCAGGATGGAAGGTTTTGTAGCCAAACCAAGCCCTCCTCTCCAGCCTACACCACCTGGCAGCCCCCCTCACCACCTGGCAGTCCTCCTTCAGTCTATACCACCGGACAGTCCTCCTTCAGTCTATACCACCTGGCACCTCTGTGACAAGCTGACTGCTTTGAAAACAGTCTTTAATTGTGGCCTGTTCCCCACCATCTTATTAACTATAGAAGTTTGTGCCTAAAGCCTAGTTTTCTCAATCCATGCTCAAAACATGCACGGCTGGTATACTTCCATCCACTCCTGTCTCTTCCTGGGCGCAGCACAACAGGAATGAGAAAGAGGGGGGAATGGGTGAATTAATTGGAGTGTGACGCCCTCTAGTGGTGAGAATTGTGAGTCTCATACTGAGAACCTAGGTCAAGTACACACACTGTACATTTGACTTGAGGTGCATTAGATTTATCTCTGAGTTTGAGGCCCAAGTATGAGAGAGCTAACCGTCTTTTATCCATATCTGGGCAACATAACGCATGAAAGAAACATGAGACAACTTTAAAGGTTATGTACATTTATACAGTTTCACAAATACAGTACGTCATTAACAGTAATGTCACATGACACACAGACATTCAGATATGGAGCAACATAGAACCATTTGGGGGAGTCGATCGCCTTGTTTAGAGGGGTCAGGGAATAATTTTTACAGCTCACTTATCTGGCCACCGGGTGATTACTGTTTTTTTGCTTCCCTCTGGAATATGTAGAGAGTGGGTCGTATGCCCACCTCCCTTGTTCTCTGTAAAGCGCATTGTGTTGCCTCTGGGTATGAAATGCGCTATACAAATAAAGCTTTGATGGAGCAAGCTCCTGGAGTATGTTTGTCTACCAGCTAAGAACATTTATAAAGCAATAAATTACATTTTCAGAGTAAGAGAAGCTAAAAGCATCATGGGAGAGACATGGCAAATACTGGTGTGTGTTTGCTATGGCCCAGGCCTAAAGCCGGAAGTGGGCTGGTGTATGTCTGTGTGTACGTGTGTGTGACAGGAAGTCCAGGCAGCTCACTGAGCACAGTCGTGGGATACAGTGGAGATAGGACCCAAACACAGGCAGAGAATGTTCAGAGACTTTATTCATGAATGAAATCAGTACAAGCACAAGACATAACAAGTAACCCCAAACTGAACAAACCAAATGTTGAGGCCAATGGGGGTAGATGGTGATGGTCTAGATGACACGTCTTCACACACCCTGGTCCAGCATACCAGAGTTTAGTTCATCAGCACTGTAGCCAGGGTCCTTCCTCAGCATGTCCACGTATGTTGTCTTTCGAGCACCACGTGTGTCTTCACCATGCTTGTGTTCCCAGAGGACAAGGTTTGAAGTGATGAGGTCAGGAGGGCGTTTCCTATGGCTGGCTATCCTCAGTCTCCGCTGACGTATCTTTGTGGTCAGGAGAGGTAGATCAATGTAGAGGTCAACTTTGTTCATGTGTTGCATCCACCAGACGTCCTTGACCTGAAGAGGTAGGCATAGACCATGTGGTTGGTAGGTGGGTGGTTGGGTAGATCGGTGTTGGTCGGTCTGTCATCGTGGGGTTATTTGTTATGTATTGTGTCTTGAACGTCTTGTTTCCGGCCAGGCTGTTAGCAGGATGTGACCTTGGATTTTTCCTGGTTCAGAGCCGGTAGCCCATGTTCAAAGATTGCAAGCTTTCTTTTGAACGCTTGAACAAAGGGGCAACTCGCTCTGACAAGCGGGTCTTGGACACAATCAGGTGACATGTGCTGACGGGACTCTTCACAGCGAGCCACCTCCTTCAGCCTGTCCGGCAGCAGCATCCCAGTGATGCGGGCTATCAGGATGGCTCGTCTCCACAGCCCACGGATGCGCCTCCGACGGAGAGTCGGATCCGGACATCGCCTCCAGTGGGGCTTGGGTGATCGTGAAACGTCCGCGTCAGATTGTCCCTTTACCAGCACACCACTAGACACCATGGGGGTGGTGATCGCGAATGGTGGTCTAACAGATGGAGCTGTGATAGAAGGGACTGGGTCCGATGGACCTGTTACAGACGGGGCTGTGTCAGGTGTCCTCTTCATAAGAGAGTCCGAGGTAGAAGTGGTCGCTCCTTCACAGACTTCTTCCCACTCCTTACAAATGAGCCTCCGACGCAGAGAGAGCTCCGGACCTCGCCTCCAGTGGGGCTCGGGTGAACGTGGAGTGTCCGGCTCAGATTGTCCCTTTAGCGCCACCCCACTAGATGCCATGGGGGTGGATAAGGCGCTAGCGGGGCTGTCTCCTCTACTGGTCCTGGTCATGGAAAGTGGTGGACTGACAGATGGAGCTGTGTCAGATGGAGCTGTGTCAGGAGCCCTCTTAACCATAGAGTCCGAGGTGGAAATGGCCGCCCTTTGAAAGACTCCCTCCCACTTCTTGCGAAAGAGTCTCTGACGCAGAGAGAGCTCCAGATCTCGTCTCCAGTGGGCCGTGGGCGATCGTGGAACGTCCAGCCCAGATTGTCCCTTTACCAACACACCACTACACACCTTGTTCGTGGATAGGTGGCTAGTGGGGCTGTGTCCTCTACTGGTCCTGGTCATGGAGAGTGTTGGACTGACAGATGGACCTGTGACAGACAGGGCTGTGTCAGGTGTCCTCTTCATCAGAGAGTCCGAAGTGCAAGTGTCCGTCCCTTGACAGATGTCTTCCCACTTCTTACGAATGAGCCTCTGACACCGAGAGAGCTCCAGATTGCATCTCCAGTGGGGCTCGGGTGATCGTGGAACGTCCGGCTCAGATTGTCCCTTTAGCGCCACCCCACTAGATGCCATGGGGGTGGATAAGGCGCTAGCGGGGCTGTCTCCTCTACTGGTCCTGGTCATGGAAAGTGGTGGACTGACAGATGGAGCTGTGACAGATGGAGCTGTGTCAGGAGCCCTCTTAACCATAGAGTCCGAGGTGGAAATGGCCGCCCCTTGAAAGACTCCCTCCCACTTCTTGCGAAAGAGCCTCCGACGCAGAGAGAACTTGGAGGAGGACGGGGCTGTGTAAAATGAACCGGTGACAGACGGGGCTGTGTGAAATGAACCGGTGACAGACGAGGCCGTGTCAAATGAGCCGGTGACAGACGGGGCATAGGAGTCAGAACCTCGATCATCTTGTCCTGGACAGTCCCAATGGCTCGCATGTATCTTCGCATGCAGTCCCAATGGCTCGCATGCACGCATGCACCGGGCTGTCACACTGTCCAGCTGGCGATTTCTCCATTTAAATAATAGCCAAAGCGCGATCAGGATCACATAGAGCGCAATAAAGCAACAGAGGAGTTTCACATCAAGATCCAGGAACGGGGTCTGAAAGGGCGTCGCCTCAGGACCTTGGTTTGCAGGTCTACATGAAACTGGCACCCTCTCTCGGATTCTAAAAAGATCAATTATTCCACTAGCAAACATGTTGGCAAAGATAGATCTTTAGCAACATGTTCCTCTCATCGCAAACACCGCACTGAGGCTTGTCCACTTGTTACAGCAGGATATGTACCTTGCCGCTGTGACGTGTACACGTTACGCCGTAGTGCCCGTGATGTCACAGACCGGATATAATTCTATCCGGTCTGTGACATCACGGGCACTACGGCGTAACGTGTACACGTCACAGCGGCAACACTGACTTGACGGCTAGTCCAGGCGGCCAGCTAATTGAAATAAATGTATACTAGATTTAAATAGATTTAAGCTATTTTCTTTTTGCTTGAGACCCAACGATACCCCTTATACACCCCCACATTCAGAATTAAATAGGTGCGCTTACCCTACTAACACACGCAGGTTGCGCGAACGTTCGACATACGGCCGCTTTAGGTGACGATTCGTGTGCGCCGCGTGCGGAAATTACGCGGCCATTTACGGAAACGCGAGATCTGCCGTTTAGTAGACGCTACGTAAGAACGACACGTCATTCCGAAGTTGCGGCCGCGTGCAAAGAACGCACGTGATCACGTGGGCAGGAACCTCCGTTATAAACTCACCTGGCTGACACTAGATTAACAGGTATTTATATGACTTGGTCTGCACGTCTTTTTCGCACGGTGCAAATACGGTGCGGCCGCGTGCAAAAAACGTGGGCAGGAACCTCCGTCATAAACTCACTTGGCTGACACTAGATTTACAGGTATTTATATGACTTGGTCTGCACGTCTTTTTCGCACGGTGCAAATATGGTCACTTACTTACTAAACCCTGACCACTGGCTATATTTAGCATTTGCAGTACCACTGGCTATATTTAGCATTTACCAGTACAAAAACGAATTAATGCTATATGGGGATATAGCAGCAAGCATTATGCTACAAACCAATATAAGACTGAACACCATTAACAGTTTAGAACATTTTATTACACAAAGTAGATTACAAATTAAAAGTATACATATTTACAAGGATGAGGTTTACGGTCTGTCACATTACGCATAGCCAGAAAAGCCAAAAAAAAGCATGTACAAGCTCTGGCTAGCAACCCATTATCTGACAATTGCAAAAGTTCTAAAAACAAAAATGAAACAGTGTGCATTCTGTGGCAGGCAGACCGGGAACAGACCGTTGTATCCCACAAAAAAAAGGTTAAAATTTACAAAAACTATTTACAAAAAAGGCATCCATCCTTGCAGGCTGGAAAGGCAGGTTTAGGGAGACGGGCTGGGGGTCACCCACATCTGAATCGAGGGTCTGGGCAGAAGAGGTCATCCTCATCTGAATACTCCACTGTGGTCAGGGCTGGAGCTGCGGTCAGGGGCTGGGCTGGGGAGGTCAGCTGGGCTGGAGCAGATGCCTAAGGACATAATGAAATGGCTGTAAAAGCAAGTCGCATACGTTCATTGGAAGCGTGCCATGTCACTGGATACGAGAAAATTAACTGCCTGACATCACATACCTTTTTGAATCGAGCAGGGGCATGTTTCAGCATCTCCTGCAGCTGGGCAGACACCTCCGTCACAGTGGTGCTTGGCTTACAGGCCATAACTGCACCTTTTAACCAAAAAGGGAATGGTTTCAATGCACATGGCATGAAGCTCAGATATCGTGTCTGCAAAACATAAAGACAATCATTTACTTTTACATTTCCTTAACACTTCCCTGCAAAAATAAGGAACAAAGTTCTGCCCTGAAGTTACTCACCATCTTCCTTTGATGATCCTTGTCCTTCAGCTGCTCCTCCAAGACCAGCAGCTCCTCCTCCGTTTTAGCAGGGTGCAGGTCATCCAGTACTGCTCCCCGATAGCTGTCTGCAGACTCGCCGGACAGTCTCTGCTCCAGCCTCCAGCATGCTGCTCGTGCCTGGACGTCTGAAGGGCCTGGGCTCACAGCGCCTTGGCACAAAGGACCCGGGCGATGAACATCTACTGCCGAGTAGTGAGATGTGAGATGAGCGAATTAGTGAACTGAGTACATGAGTCTTCAGACAGTCCTGAGTTAACTGTAAGTGTGCAAATATGCATAGACATTTCACCAACACAAACATGCATGGATACCTGCATTGATAACTGGCAGAGCAGGCCTTCCGGCTCTGGCACCTGGCATAGCTGGTCTGGTGTGAGTTCTGCCGACCGGCTGCCTGGGCACTGGAACATATAGTAGAGGTAAATTAGCTCAGATTAGTCAACTCAAGTAGTACTCTTTTGGGACTGTTGAATGCACTTTATTATATTACCTTCGTCACTGGAGTCATAGCGTGTGTTGCGCTATCTCTTCCTTGTGTCTTGGGAGTTAATCCATTGATGACTGCTGCTCAAACACCTTCGCCAAGGCACTGGCTACTTCATAATGCTCTGTGTGTTCCTCAGCAGAGACAGAGGTTGTCATGGCTCCTCTTGATGTGCTTGTGGAGGTAGATCTGGGAGGTATAGGAGAATGGGCACTCAGAGCAGGAGAACACCCAAGTCTTGCACAGCAATGAGAGAGACCATTAAAAAGGATTATCTCACCTGTAGTACAAGTTCAAATATAGAGTGATTATACGTCATTGTAAATGAGAGCTTACTCACAATTGATTCACGAGGTTAAATAAAGATTGAATGAATATGTAGCTAGTGGGGGGTTACAACCACACAACTGTGGAGAGAGAATGAGACACTTGGTTCCCTCCTCTACTGGTGTTCATGGCCATGGCCACACACCTGGAATACTCCAACCCTGATTTAAAGGCATAAAAGTGGGGAACACATTCTTGAGACGGTTCCTAAAACTGGAGGGGAAAAAAACGGGAAAATGATCTTACCTCTCATCACTCACTTCTGCATGGGGCTGAGCTCTACCCTGTCAGCAGTGGCAATACATGGGATAGCGGCTCAGCACACAGGAGAACTGCACAGAGAGGAAGGAGGAGAGAAAACCAACAACAAAAAAGGCAAGAAGGGTTAATAACTGAGCGAATCTTGCAAGTTTGCACTACAGGGAAGCAATTGCTCAATTTCCCTGATATTGTGGCGTCACTGGCGTCAGTGATGCGTCTTATGAATCTCACATGTCTACCGCTAACTCAATATCAATATTCCCATTTGTTTATCCCGTCTTTGGAAACGTATGTGCATTTGTACTTACGTGTGCCTGCCTATATTGATGATCAGGTGTTTCTCCACCTAAGGGCTGGCCAGACAGAACCATCAGAGACCATTGGGCTGAGCTGAGGAGAGAGCGACATGTTAGAGTGTATGTGTGCATATGTATATGGTGCTCTTCTGTTAATACTCATGAGGGCATTCAACTGAACAAGACTCACAGAGCCTGTGGTGCTGTCCCAGGACTGCCCCTGGCCACGCCTGTCCCCGTCTTAGCGCCTCTTCCTGCCCCGCTCACCTGCTTCTTGCTCAGTTCAAACAAGAACTGGGAGGTTGGCAACTGAGAGCATGGGAGGGGAGAGAGAGAGAGAAAGTGGGTGGGTGACCCTCTCGTTGGCTGACATGCACACTCCACAGGACCACGTGCCAAAAGCCAAGATGGTTGCTATAACAAATCCTGCTAGCTAGCCTAGCTCCGTTGTTGGGGCTTCTAGTGTTCTGTTAACGTTAAAATCGGAAAAATGAATGCCTAAAAACAAACACATACTAACGGTGTCGTGGGTTAATGCGAAATCAATGAGTAAGCTAATTATCGCATTTTATTCCAAGCGATGAAACAGTACGAACGTGCAGGAGCTCGCGCGAGCCTGCTAGCCACCATTGCCCGTAATTAGGAAACAATGGCCCACGACAACACTTCATAAAAGTTATAGTGTACACAACTGAAATATCCTCACGTTGCCAAGCCAACATTATAATTTAAGCTACAATTACACAAAAGCGAACGTTTTAACAATAATTGCGAGAGTAATTTTACGTAGGCTACTTAGCTAGCCATGTACAGAAAAAGGCTAATCACGTTAGCTGGCTAGCTAGTTAGCCAACATTGGAAAGAGCATCTGCATATAGATAATCATTACAATAGGGTAGCTTGCACATAACGTTGGTGTTTTACTGGGACGATACCAAAATACATAGTATGTATGTATACATTGAAATTGAGATACTTACAGGATCTGTGTTGTCGACACAAAGACGGGAGTGTTGGTCTTTCTCAATAATTTCTGTATCAAACGGAGCGGAAGTTTCCAAGTGTGTCTTCTTCGCTGGGTTTAGTGGCGGATGTGCATACCGCCACCTACTGGCACAGAGTGTGTAACTTGTTTGTCTAGTGTCACCTAAAGTAGCCCAATGCCTTGCATTCTACGTTCACTGCTCAGCGTTCATTGCTCACATTTAGGTTGCAAAATTAGGAGTTTATTCATAGGCATATTTTTTATCATTATTTTTATTAGGCCTAGACTGCAAATCTTTAGTGTTAATATTTACTGTAAATGAGAAATTACACACAAAACAGACATGCAGGATTCCTCCTCATTATTACAATTCTGTAACTGTATGACTTCAAAATGTATTTTAAAACCTAAGTAATTTACAAATGTTCTGACCCACTGTGACACATTTCCAATAAAGTCAGATTGGGACTGTGATCTAACCACATTGTCACGTTATTTAATTACATCGTAGTTACGGATTTAAGCAGCAGTGGCGGCTACGTTCCCTTACAGTGTACTTGAGGACGGCTATTTTGGTTATTTTGCGACTGAAAAGGCAAGTGTCAGCTCGGTGTCAGCTAGGTCCGCTGCTGGTGACGTCGCAAAGTTACCACAATTACACCAATGTGTCCCGTCAGTTTTACGTACTGTGTTAGTAGGGTAAAAGGCTGGTCGGAATCAGTCCGTTAAATCCAGTCGTTAATTGTCCACGTTTTCGATAGAGATGGATAGGCATATTGGCGAAATTAAATAAAGAGTAATCGCTCTCTATGAATCATTCATATTCAAGGGCGTGTTGTTATTTTGAAGACTACTCGTAGGCTAGCAGTAGGATTTGAAAGGAGCCCAAGACAGAGGCGCGCTGCGCTCCTGACCCCCGAGTGCACAGCCCATGATCCCATGAGAGAGAGCGGTGTCGTGTGGCCGATTAAAGCCCCCCGGGTCCTGTTATTCTGTTCATAAAGTAGCCTACTTTGAGACACAACCTCAAAGTGCTGACAATACGGTTTGTCTTCTCGTTCCGTTAACATTAGGCCTACCTCAGTCCCTGAATAGCCGCGAACCCAACCAAAACATAGTTTTGATGAAGACCGTTTGGAGACCAGTGCTATGGATGTAGGAGCACCCTACTGTATACTATTGAAAATTACCCATTTCTCATTTATGTTGTAAATAACCCTTTGCGAGGACTATTTATTAAGTAGTTACTTCCTGCAAGCCTTTATTTTTCGTAGTGCTGTTTTTTGGTTTGTTCATATTATGAGACCTTTATTTTGGTAAACTAACCTTCTGTATTTGCTCCCTGTAACATTTTTGTTACCTGTAACCCATTAAGCACCTAGCTGGAACGGGAACAAGGTATTGTTTGTTGTGTGATTTGTTTCGATCTAACTGTTAAGAAGTATTTAATTCAATTGATGCATTTCTACCGCAATGGCATGCTGATGTTAGCTCCTGATGTTAGATGTAGTTGAAATGAATGGCTGTAACGCGACGGTAATGCGAGCTTTCTTATACACCAATTGATATGGTCTACCGTTTAAGTTTGTATGTTGTTAGAGCTCATTTTATTTCCATCATCTCTCCTGTAGCTCTTGTTTCTTGAGGAAACTGCAAGGAAGGCATTGTGTTCAATATAAGGACGGCTGAACAATAAAAGGCTTCTGGAAACATCAGTGCGCTTCACCGCATTATCTAGTAGGGTTCTACACTAAGAATGATTTCTGAAGTGTATTTCACTCAGAAAAGTATGGAACGTATGACTTGGAGAACACAATCCTGAGACATGCGGGCCTCACAGAAACCTCCTGTCTTATCTCAGTTTAGGACCACATTTAGGATGTTTGCTATTACAGAAACCTGTTTACAATAACAATGTGCCCAATAGCAATGTTTATCGTTGCTAAGCAACCAGCTGATAGTTATGGTGCATTCGTTTATAACTGGGAGGTGCAAATTGCGACTTAAGTTCATAAACAGATCTTGAATGTTGCTTTTTTGCAATGGATCAATCCGCTGTGTTCAGCTCAATCCGCTGGCTTCTTTTCACTGTTTAGTGACTGGATAATGTTTTCATTCTGTCCTTGGCTTGGGTGAGGGTTTCAGACTGTAGTAGGCTAGGGTTAGGGTTATAGGGTTAGGGCTAGGGTTAGGGTTATAGGGTGAGGGTTATAGGGTGAGGGTTAGGGTTATAGGGTTAGGGTGAGGGCTTGGGTGAGGGTTTCAGACTGTAGTAGGCTAGGGTTAGGGTTATAGGGTTATAGGGTTAGGGTTATAGGGTTATAGGGTTAGGGTTATAGGGCTAGGGTTATAGGGTTATAGGGTTAGGGTTATAGGGTTAGGGTTATAGGGTTATAGGGTTAGGGCTTGGGTGAGGGTTTCAGACTGAAGTAGGCTGAGCAACTACTCACACTCTCCTGCACCACCATGACCTTCACACCATGACCTTCACACCATGACCTTTACACCATGACCTGCACTCCAGAGAATCTCCATTACTTAACCTAACCAACTCTGTTGCCCCTTCTCCTCTCCTCTGCTGTGTGCTGACCCCTATTTACCTGTGTGTGGTGACCCCTACCTACCCATGTGTGTCGCTTACATCTCATCTCATCTAATGACTTTCTTCCCTCTCTCCCTTTCTGTCTCTCTCTCTCTCGCCACTTTCTCTCTCCATCTCTCTCTCTCCATCTCTCTCTCTCTCCTTGCTCTTTCTGTCCGTCTCCTCCTCCTCCGTTCTGTTCTCCCTCCCTCCCTTCATCTCTCCTCTCGCTCTCTCTGTCCATCACCTCTATCTCCTATCCGTTTGTCCTCTCTCCATCAATCAATCTCTCCTTGCTCTCTCTGTCTGTCACCTCCTCTTCCTCCTCCTCCTCCCCCCACCCCTCCTCTCCTCCTCCATGACCCTCCGTCTCTCTCCCTCCTCCCCCCACCCCTCCTCTCCTCCTCCATGACCCTCTGTCTCTCCCCCCCCCCCCACCCCTCCTCTCCTCCTCCATGACCCTCCGTCTCTCTCCCTCCTCCCCATCCCTCCTCTCCTCCTCCATGACCCTCCATCTCTCTCCTTCCCCCCCCCACCCCTCCTCTCCTCCTCCATGACCCTCCGTCTCTCTCCCTCCCCCCCAGGTCGCAGCCATCGTGTTGAGCTCAATCCTCAGGAAGGAGATCTGGCGCTCCTCCTCCTCCTCCTCCTCCGCCACCTACGTGCTCCTCTCCCCCCCCAGCACCCCCTTCTGCCCCCCCGCCACCCCCTTCTCCCCCCCTGCCACCCCCTTCTCCCGCCCCGCCACCCCCTTTTCCCCCCTTGCCACCCCCTTCTCCCCCCACTGGCAACGTTTAATGCAAACTTGAATGGAGGTCCCCCGCCTCCTTTTCTTCTTCTCCTGCTGCTTTTAATGCTGCTTCACATTATGATGTTTACTGTTAAGTAGTTGAGTGTGATTTGCATGGTCAGCTGGTGTGAACCAGAATAGTCTCAGGACTGTGTTCCATGTTCGTACCAGAAGGGCATCGTGTTTCTATGAATCCATTCCACAGGGGTCAGTAAATTGGCTGGCTTTGTGCATTTTACCTTCAATCATTTATTTTTGTATTGTATAGCCTAGCATGCTAGCTTCACTATGACGTTGGCATAACAGCTTCTGATGGCCACATAAAGAAGTGAACCTAGTTGTATTGCATTATAAATAAAAATGCATTTATTCCGGCCTTCCGGGAGTCCGTTTCTAAGAAGGGCCCGGCCGTGTGGCTACTGAGACGGGCCAGGGTGTCGTTACACTGAGAGAATCCCCTTCCTGCTCCCCAGAATGGCTGTTGAGTGAAGCGACAGGCCGGCAGCCTGTGGTAATAATCAAGGCTTTGGCTGCACAAGCAGTTGATCCCGAGGACCTCGAGTGCAGAGAGCTGCTTTTCTAGTGACCAAATGATGCCGAGAGACTCGCCAGTTTGCGTCATCTGACAAAAATAGCTGGTAGAGATTTTCCAAACGCTTGTTTGTACGTTTGTTACACTGTAATCCAAGTATTTCCGTTCTGTTACAAATGGCTGTATTCTAATGTTGTTCTACTGAGTATCTTGGCCAGTTGTTGAAAAAATAAACATTCTTAAGTGCTTCTTTTCTTTAACGCCGGCTCCTGTCTGTCTGTGATTGGATGAGAGGAAAAACACCACAGACCAATGTTGTGGATAAACTTTATTTTTCATATTTATTTTTTATTGTGCTCATGTATAGAAAAAAAGGCAAGGCAGATGGAGTATTATATGTACATTGATTAACCGAGTAACAAAAAGACGATCTGTAAACCATGCAGTCCCAGGATGAGGTCAGGTGTGTGATGTAGCAGCGATGCAGTCCCAGGATGAGAAGGTCAGAGGTCAGGTGTGTGATGTAGCAGTGATGCAGTCCCAGGATGAGAAGGTCAGGTGTGTGATGTAGCAGCGATGCAGTCCCAGGATGAGAAGGTCAGGTGTGTGATGTAGCAGTGATGCAGTCCCAGGATGAGAAGGTCAGAGGTCAGGTGTGTGATGTAGCAGCGATGCAGTCCCAGGATGAGAAGGTCAGAGGTCAGGTGTGTGATGTAGCAGTGATGCAGTCCATCTCGGCGGGAGAGCACAGGAAGTACACCTGAAGAACACAACACACTGTCCAGAGACCACCTGATGAGATGCATCACTATACCATACAATAGTTGTTTATAGATTAGGACTGAGATGTATTATCTGAGAGGGTGTTGGTTGGAACCCCGGCTCTTCAATGAGCTTTGAGTTGAAGACGAGAGCTCCACAGAGGGCAGTTTGGCCTGGCAGGATGGAAGGTTTTGTAGCCAAACCAAGCCCTCCTCTCCAGCCTACACCACCTGGCAGCCCCCCTCACCACCTGGCAGTCCTCCTTCAGTCTATACCACCGGACAGTCCTCCTTCAGTCTATACCACCTGGCACCTCTGTGACAAGCTGACTGCTTTGAAAACAGTCTTTAATTGTGGCCTGTTCCCCACCATCTTATTAACTATAGAAGTTTGTGCCTAAAGCCTAGTTTTCTCAATCCATGCTCAAAACATGCACGGCTGGTATACTTCCATCCACTCCTGTCTCTTCCTGGGCGCAGCACAACAGGAATGAGAAAGAGGGGGGAATGGGTGAATTAATTGGAGTGTGACGCCCTCTAGTGGTGAGAATTGTGAGTCTCATACTGAGAACCTAGGTCAAGTACACACACTGTACATTTGACTTGAGGTGCATTAGATTTATCTCTGAGTTTGAGGCCCAAGTATGAGAGAGCTAACCGTCTTTTATCCATATCTGGGCAACATAACGCATGAAAGAAACATGAGACAACTTTAAAGGTTATGTACATTTATACAGTTTCACAAATACAGTACGTCATTAACAGTAATGTCACATGACACACAGACATTCAGATATGGAGCAACATAGAACCATTTGGGGGAGTCGATCGCCTTGTTGAGAGGGGTCAGGGAATAATTTTTACAGCTCACTTATCTGGCCACCGGGTGATTACTGTTTTTTTGCTTCCCTCTGGAATATGTAGAGAGTGGGTCGTATGCCCACCTCCCTTGTTCTCTGTAAAGCGCATTGTGTTGCCTCTGGGTATGAAATGCGCTATACAAATAAAGCTTTGATGGAGCAAGCTCCTGGAGTATGTTTGTCTACCAGCTAAGAACATTTATAAAGCAATAAATTACATTTTCAGAGTAAGAGAAGCTAAAAGCATCATGGGAGAGACATGGCAAATACTGGTGTGTGTTTGCTATGGCCCAGGCCTAAAGCCGGAAGTGGGCTGGTGTATGTCTGTGTGTACGTGTGTGTGACAGGAAGTCCAGGCAGCTCACTGAGCACAGTCGTGGGATACAGTGGAGATAGGACCCAAACACAGGCAGAGAATGTTCAGAGACTTTATTCATGAATGAAATCAGTACAAGCACAAGACATAACAAGTAACCCCAAACTGAACAAACCAAATGTTGAGGCCAATGGGGGTAGATGGTGATGGTCTAGATGACACGTCTTCACACACCCTGGTCCAGCATACCAGAGTTTAGTTCATCAGCACTGTAGCCAGGGTCCTTCCTCAGCATGTCCACGTATGTTGTCTTTCGAGCACCACGTGTGTCTTCACCATGCTTGTGTTCCCAGAGGACAAGGTTTGAAGTGATGAGGTCAGGAGGGCGTTTCCTATGGCTGGCTATCCTCAGTCTCCGCTGACGTATCTTTGTGGTCAGGAGAGGTAGATCAATGTAGAGGTCAACTTTGTTCATGTGTTGCATCCACCAGACGTCCTTGACCTGAAGAGGTAGGCATAGACCATGTGGTTGGTAGGTGGGTGGTTGGGTAGATCGGTGTTGGTCGGTCTGTCATCGTGGGGTTATTTGTTATGTATTGTGTCTTGAACGTCTTGTTTCCGGCCAGGCTGTTAGCAGGATGTGACCTTGGATTTTTCCTGGTTCAGAGCCGGTAGCCCATGTTCAAAGATTGCAAGCTTTCTTTTGAACGCTTGAACAAAGGGGCAACTCGCTCTGACAAGCGGGTCTTGGACACAATCAGGTGACATGTGCTGACGGGACTCTTCACTGCGAGCCACCTCCTTCAGCCTGTCCGGCAGCAGCATCCCAGTGATGCGGGCTATCAGGATGGCTCGTCTCCACAGCCCACGGATGCGCCTCCGACGGAGAGTCGGATCCGGACATCGCCTCCAGTGGGGCTTGGGTGATCGTGAAACGTCCGCGTCAGATTGTCCCTTTACCAGCACACCACTAGACGCCATGGGGGTGGTGATCGCGAATGGTGGTCTAACAGATGGAGCTGTGATAGAAGGGACTGGGTCCGATGGACCTGTTACAGACGGGGCTGTGTCAGGTGTCCTCTTCATAAGAGAGTCCGAGGTAGAAGTGGTCGCTCCTTCACAGACTTCTTCCCACTCCTTACAAATGAGCCTCCGACGCAGAGAGAGCTCCGGACCTCGCCTCCAGTGGGGCTCGGGTGAACGTGGAGTGTCCGGCTCAGATTGTCCCTTTAGCGCCACCCCACTAGATGCCATGGGGGTGGATAAGGCGCTAGCGGGGCTGTCTCCTCTACTGGTCCTGGTCATGGAAAGTGGTGGACTGACAGATGGAGCTGTGTCAGATGGAGCTGTGTCAGGAGCCCTCTTAACCATAGAGTCCGAGGTGGAAATGGCCGCCCTTTGAAAGACTCCCTCCCACTTCTTGTGAAAGAGTCTCTGACGCAGAGAGAGCTCCAGATCTCGTCTCCAGTGGGCCGTGGGCGATCGTGGAACGTCCAGCCCAGATTGTCCCTTTACCAACACACCACTACACACCTTGTTCGTGGATAGGTGGCTAGTGGGGCTGTGTCCTCTACTGGTCCTGGTCATGGAGAGTGTTGGACTGACAGATGGACCTGTGACAGACAGGGCTGTGTCAGGTGTCCTCTTCATCAGAGAGTCCGAAGTGCAAGTGTCCGTCCCTTGACAGATGTCTTCCCACTTCTTACGAATGAGCCTCTGACACCGAGAGAGCTCCAGATTGCATCTCCAGTGGGGCTCGGGTGATCGTGGAACGTCCGGCTCAGATTGTCCCTTTAGCGCCACCCCACTAGATGCCATGGGGGTGGATAAGGCGCTAGCGGGGCTGTCTCCTCTACTGGTCCTGGTCATGGAAAGTGGTGGACTGACAGATGGAGCTGTGACAGATGGAGCTGTGTCAGGAGCCCTCTTAACCATAGAGTCCGAGGTGGAAATGGCCGCCCCTTGAAAGACTCCCTCCCACTTCTTGCGAAAGAGCCTCCGACGCAGAGAGAACTTGGAGGAGGACGGGGCTGTGTAAAATGAACCGGTGACAGACGGGGCTGTGTCAAATGAACCGGTGACAGACGAGGCCGTGTCAAATGAGCCGGTGACAGACGGGGCATAGGAGTCAGAACCTCGATCATCTTGTCCTGGACAGTCCCAATGGCTCGCATGTATCTTCGCATGCAGTCCCAATGGCTCGCATGCACGCATGCACCGGGCTGTCACACTGTCCAGCTGGCGATTTCTCCATTTAAATAATAGCCAAAGCGCGATCAGGATCACATAGAGCGCAATAAAGCAACAGAGGAGTTTCACATCAAGATCCAGGAACGGGGTCTGAAAGGGCGTCGCCTCAGGACCTTGGTTTGCAGGTCTACATGAAACTGGCACCCTCTCTCGGATTCTAAAAAGATCAATTATTCCACTAGCAAACATGTTGGCAAAGATAGATCTTTAGCAACATGTTCCTCTCATCGCAAACACCGCACTGAGGCTTGTCCACTTGTTACAGCAGGATATGTACCTTGCCGCTGTGACGTGTACACGTTACGCCGTAGTGCCCGTGATGTCACAGACCGGATATAATTCTATCCGGTCTGTGACATCACGGGCACTACGGCGTAACGTGTACACGTCACAGCGGCAACACTGACTTGACGGCTAGTCCAGGCGGCCAGCTAATTGAAATAAATGTATACTAGATTTAAATAGATTTAAGCTATTTTCTTTTTGCTTGAGACCCAACGATACCCCTTATACACCCCCACATTCAGAATTAAATAGGTGCGCTTAAAAGGCTGGTCGGAATCAGTCCGTTAAATCCAGTCGTTAATTGTCCACGTTTTCGATAGAGATGGATAGGCATATTGGCGAAATTAAATAAAGAGTAATCGCTCTCTATGAATCATTCATATTCAAGGGCGTGTTGTTATTTTGAAGACTACTCGTAGTAGGCTAGCAGTAGGATTTGAAAGGAGCCCAAGACAGAGGCGCGCTGCGCTCCTGACCCCCGAGTGCACAGCCCATGATCCCATGAGAGAGAGCGGTGTCGTGTGGCCGATTAAAGCCCCCCGGGTCCTGTTATTCTGTTCATAAAGTAGCCTACTTTGAGACACAACCTCAAAGTGCTGACAATACGGTTTGTCTTCTCGTTCCGTTAACATTAGGCCTACCTCAGTCCCTGAATAGCCGCGAACCCAACCAAAACATAGTTTTGATGAAGACCGTTTGGAGACCAGTGCTATGGATGTAGGAGCACCCTACTGTATACTATTGAAAATTACCCATTTCTCATTTATGTTGTAAATAACCCTTTGCGAGGACTATTTATTAAGTAGTTACTTCCTGCAAGCCTTTATTTTTCGTAGTGCTGTTTTTTGGTTTGTTCATATTATGAGACCTTTATTTTGGTAAACTAACCTTCTGTATTTGCTCCCTGTAACATTTTTGTTACCTGTAACCCATTAAGCACCTAGCTGGAACGGGAACAAGGTATTGTTTGTTGTGTGATTTGTTTCGATCTAACTGTTAAGAAGTATTTAATTCAATTGATGCATTTCTACCGCAATGGCATGCTGATGTTAGCTCCTGATGTTAGATGTAGTTGAAATGAATGGCTGTAACGCGACGGTAATGCGAGCTTTCTTATACACCAATTGATATGGTCTACCGTTTAAGTTTGTATGTTGTTAGAGCTCATTTTATTTCCATCATCTCTCCTGTAGCTCTTGTTTCTTGAGGAAACTGCAAGGAAGGCATTGTGTTCAATATAAGGACGGCTGAACAATAAAAGGCTTCTGGAAACATCAGTGCGCTTCACCGCATTATCTAGTAGGGTTCGCTACACTAAGAATGATTTCTGAAGTGTATTTCACTCAGAAAAGTATGGAACGTATGACTTGGAGAACACAATCCTGAGACATGCGGGCCTCACAGAAACCTCCTGTCTTATCTCAGTTTAGGACCACATTTAGGATGTTTGCTATTACAGAAACCTGTTTACAATAACAATGTGCCCAATAGCAATGTTTATCGTTGCTAAGCAACCAGCTGATAGTTATGGTGCATTCGTTTATAACTGGGAGGTGCAAATTGCGACTTAAGTTCATAAACAGATCTTGAATGTTGCTTTTTTGCAATGGATCAATCCGCTGTGTTCAGCTCAATCCGCTGGCTTCTTTTCACTGTTTAGTGACTGGATAATGTTTTCATTCTGTCCTTGGCTTGGGTGAGGGTTTCAGACTGTAGTAGGCTAGGGTTAGGGTTATAGGGTTAGGGCTAGGGTTAGGGTTATAGGGTGAGGGTTATAGGGTGAGGGTTAGGGTTATAGGGTTAGGGTGAGGGCTTGGGTGAGGGTTTCAGACTGTAGTAGGCTAGGGTTAGGGTTATAGGGTTATAGGGTTAGGGTTATAGGGTTATAGGGTTAGGGTTATAGGGCTAGGGTTATAGGGTTATAGGGTTAGGGTTATAGGGTTAGGGTTATAGGGTTATAGGGTTAGGGCTTGGGTGAGGGTTTCAGACTGAAGTAGGCTGAGCAACTACTCACACTCTCCTGCACCACCATGACCTTCACACCATGACCTTCACACCATGACCTTTACACCATGACCTGCACTCCAGAGAATCTCCATTACTTAACCTAACCAACTCTGTTGCCCCTTCTCCTCTCCTCTGCTGTGTGCTGACCCCTATTTACCTGTGTGTGGTGACCCCTACCTACCCATGTGTGTCGCTTACATCTCATCTCATCTAATGACTTTCTTCCCTCTCTCCCTTTCTGTCTCTCTCTCTCTCGCCACTTTCTCTCTCCATCTCTCTCTCTCCATCTCTCTCTCTCTCCTTGCTCTTTCTGTCCGTCTCCTCCTCCTCCGTTCTGTTCTCCCTCCCTCCCTTCATCTCTCCTCTCGCTCTCTCTGTCCATCACCTCTATCTCCTATCCGTTTGTCCTCTCTCCATCAATCAATCTCTCCTTGCTCTCTCTGTCTGTCACCTCCTCTTCCTCCTCCTCCTCCCCCCACCCCTCCTCTCCTCCTCCATGACCCTCCGTCTCTCTCCCTCCTCCCCCCACCCCTCCTCTCCTCCTCCATGACCCTCTGTCTCTCCCCCCCCCCCCACCCCTCCTCTCCTCCTCCATGACCCTCCGTCTCTCTCCCTCCTCCCCATCCCTCCTCTCCTCCTCCATGACCCTCCATCTCTCTCCTTCCCCCCCCCACCCCTCCTCTCCTCCTCCATGACCCTCCGTCTCTCTCCCTCCCCCCCAGGTCGCAGCCATCGTGTTGAGCTCAATCCTCAGGAAGGAGATCTGGCGCTCCTCCTCCTCCTCCTCCTCCGCCACCTACGTGCTCCTCTCCCCCCCCAGCACCCCCTTCTGCCCCCCCGCCACCCCCTTCTCCCCCCCTGCCACCCCCTTCTCCCGCCCCGCCACCCCCTTTTCCCCCCTTGCCACCCCCTTCTCCCCCCACTGGCAACGTTTAATGCAAACTTGAATGGAGGTCCCCCGCCTCCTTTTCTTCTTCTCCTGCTGCTTTTAATGCTGCTTCACATTATGATGTTTACTGTTAAGTAGTTGAGTGTGATTTGCATGGTCAGCTGGTGTGAACCAGAATAGTCTCAGGACTGTGTTCCATGTTCGTACCAGAAGGGCATCGTGTTTCTATGAATCCATTCCACAGGGGTCAGTAAATTGGCTGGCTTTGTGCATTTTACCTTCAATCATTTATTTTTGTATTGTATAGCCTAGCATGCTAGCTTCACTATGACGTTGGCATAACAGCTTCTGATGGCCACATAAAGAAGTGAACCTAGTTGTATTGCATTATAAATAAAAATGCATTTATTCCGGCCTTCCGGGAGTCCGTTTCTAAGAAGGGCCCGGCCGTGTGGCTACTGAGACGGGCCAGGGTGTCGTTACACTGAGAGAATCCCCTTCCTGCTCCCCAGAATGGCTGTTGAGTGAAGCGACAGGCCGGCAGCCTGTGGTAATAATCAAGGCTTTGGCTGCACAAGCAGTTGATCCCGAGGACCTCGAGTGCAGAGAGCTGCTTTTCTAGTGACCAAATGATGCCGAGAGACTCGCCAGTTTGCGTCATCTGACAAAAATAGCTGGTAGAGATTTTCCAAACGCTTGTTTGTACGTTTGTTACACTGTAATCCAAGTATTTCCGTTCTGTTACAAATGGCTGTATTCTAATGTTGTTCTACTGAGTATCTTGGCCAGTTGTTGAAAAAATAAACATTCTTAAGTGCTTCTTTTCTTTAACGCCGGCTCCTGTCTGTCTGTGATTGGATGAGAGGAAAAACACCACAGACCAATGTTGTGGATAAACTTTATTTTTCATATTTATTTTTTATTGTGCTCATGTATAGAAAAAAAGGCAAGGCAGATGGAGTATTATATGTACATTGATTAACCGAGTAACAAAAAGACGATCTGTAAACCATGCAGTCCCAGGATGAGGTCAGGTGTGTGATGTAGCAGCGATGCAGTCCCAGGATGAGAAGGTCAGAGGTCAGGTGTGTGATGTAGCAGTGATGCAGTCCCAGGATGAGAAGGTCAGGTGTGTGATGTAGCAGCGATGCAGTCCCAGGATGAGAAGGTCAGGTGTGTGATGTAGCAGTGATGCAGTCCCAGGATGAGAAGGTCAGAGGTCAGGTGTGTGATGTAGCAGCGATGCAGTCCCAGGATGAGAAGGTCAGAGGTCAGGTGTGTGATGTAGCAGTGATGCAGTCCATCTCGGCGGGAGAGCACAGGAAGTACACCTGAAGAACACAACACACTGTCCAGAGACCACCTGATGAGATGCATCACTATACCATACAATAGTTGTTTATAGATTAGGACTGAGATGTATTATCTGAGAGGGTGTTGGTTGGAACCCCGGCTCTTCAATGAGCTTTGAGTTGAAGACGAGAGCTCCACAGAGGGCAGTTTGGCCTGGCAGGATGGAAGGTTTTGTAGCCAAACCAAGCCCTCCTCTCCAGCCTACACCACCTGGCAGCCCCCCTCACCACCTGGCAGTCCTCCTTCAGTCTATACCACCGGACAGTCCTCCTTCAGTCTATACCACCTGGCACCTCTGTGACAAGCTGACTGCTTTGAAAACAGTCTTTAATTGTGGCCTGTTCCCCACCATCTTATTAACTATAGAAGTTTGTGCCTAAAGCCTAGTTTTCTCAATCCATGCTCAAAACATGCACGGCTGGTATACTTCCATCCACTCCTGTCTCTTCCTGGGCGCAGCACAACAGGAATGAGAAAGAGGGGGGAATGGGTGAATTAATTGGAGTGTGACGCCCTCTAGTGGTGAGAATTGTGAGTCTCATACTGAGAACCTAGGTCAAGTACACACACTGTACATTTGACTTGAGGTGCATTAGATTTATCTCTGAGTTTGAGGCCCAAGTATGAGAGAGCTAACCGTCTTTTATCCATATCTGGGCAACATAACGCATGAAAGAAACATGAGACAACTTTAAAGGTTATGTACATTTATACAGTTTCACAAATACAGTACGTCATTAACAGTAATGTCACATGACACACAGACATTCAGATATGGAGCAACATAGAACCATTTGGGGGAGTCGATCGCCTTGTTGAGAGGGGTCAGGGAATAATTTTTACAGCTCACTTATCTGGCCACCGGGTGATTACTGTTTTTTTGCTTCCCTCTGGAATATGTAGAGAGTGGGTCGTATGCCCACCTCCCTTGTTCTCTGTAAAGCGCATTGTGTTGCCTCTGGGTATGAAATGCGCTATACAAATAAAGCTTTGATGGAGCAAGCTCCTGGAGTATGTTTGTCTACCAGCTAAGAACATTTATAAAGCAATAAATTACATTTTCAGAGTAAGAGAAGCTAAAAGCATCATGGGAGAGACATGGCAAATACTGGTGTGTGTTTGCTATGGCCCAGGCCTAAAGCCGGAAGTGGGCTGGTGTATGTCTGTGTGTACGTGTGTGTGACAGGAAGTCCAGGCAGCTCACTGAGCACAGTCGTGGGATACAGTGGAGATAGGACCCAAACACAGGCAGAGAATGTTCAGAGACTTTATTCATGAATGAAATCAGTACAAGCACAAGACATAACAAGTAACCCCAAACTGAACAAACCAAATGTTGAGGCCAATGGGGGTAGATGGTGATGGTCTAGATGACACGTCTTCACACACCCTGGTCCAGCATACCAGAGTTTAGTTCATCAGCACTGTAGCCAGGGTCCTTCCTCAGCATGTCCACGTATGTTGTCTTTCGAGCACCACGTGTGTCTTCACCATGCTTGTGTTCCCAGAGGACAAGGTTTGAAGTGATGAGGTCAGGAGGGCGTTTCCTATGGCTGGCTATCCTCAGTCTCCGCTGACGTATCTTTGTGGTCAGGAGAGGTAGATCAATGTAGAGGTCAACTTTGTTCATGTGTTGCATCCACCAGACGTCCTTGACCTGAAGAGGTAGGCATAGACCATGTGGTTGGTAGGTGGGTGGTTGGGTAGATCGGTGTTGGTCGGTCTGTCATCGTGGGGTTATTTGTTATGTATTGTGTCTTGAACGTCTTGTTTCCGGCCAGGCTGTTAGCAGGATGTGACCTTGGATTTTTCCTGGTTCAGAGCCGGTAGCCCATGTTCAAAGATTGCAAGCTTTCTTTTGAACGCTTGAACAAAGGGGCAACTCGCTCTGACAAGCGGGTCTTGGACACAATCAGGTGACATGTGCTGACGGGACTCTTCACTGCGAGCCACCTCCTTCAGCCTGTCCGGCAGCAGCATCCCAGTGATGCGGGCTATCAGGATGGCTCGTCTCCACAGCCCACGGATGCGCCTCCGACGGAGAGTCGGATCCGGACATCGCCTCCAGTGGGGCTTGGGTGATCGTGAAACGTCCGCGTCAGATTGTCCCTTTACCAGCACACCACTAGACGCCATGGGGGTGGTGATCGCGAATGGTGGTCTAACAGATGGAGCTGTGATAGAAGGGACTGGGTCCGATGGACCTGTTACAGACGGGGCTGTGTCAGGTGTCCTCTTCATAAGAGAGTCCGAGGTAGAAGTGGTCGCTCCTTCACAGACTTCTTCCCACTCCTTACAAATGAGCCTCCGACGCAGAGAGAGCTCCGGACCTCGCCTCCAGTGGGGCTCGGGTGAACGTGGAGTGTCCGGCTCAGATTGTCCCTTTAGCGCCACCCCACTAGATGCCATGGGGGTGGATAAGGCGCTAGCGGGGCTGTCTCCTCTACTGGTCCTGGTCATGGAAAGTGGTGGACTGACAGATGGAGCTGTGTCAGATGGAGCTGTGTCAGGAGCCCTCTTAACCATAGAGTCCGAGGTGGAAATGGCCGCCCTTTGAAAGACTCCCTCCCACTTCTTGTGAAAGAGTCTCTGACGCAGAGAGAGCTCCAGATCTCGTCTCCAGTGGGCCGTGGGCGATCGTGGAACGTCCAGCCCAGATTGTCCCTTTACCAACACACCACTACACACCTTGTTCGTGGATAGGTGGCTAGTGGGGCTGTGTCCTCTACTGGTCCTGGTCATGGAGAGTGTTGGACTGACAGATGGACCTGTGACAGACAGGGCTGTGTCAGGTGTCCTCTTCATCAGAGAGTCCGAAGTGCAAGTGTCCGTCCCTTGACAGATGTCTTCCCACTTCTTACGAATGAGCCTCTGACACCGAGAGAGCTCCAGATTGCATCTCCAGTGGGGCTCGGGTGATCGTGGAACGTCCGGCTCAGATTGTCCCTTTAGCGCCACCCCACTAGATGCCATGGGGGTGGATAAGGCGCTAGCGGGGCTGTCTCCTCTACTGGTCCTGGTCATGGAAAGTGGTGGACTGACAGATGGAGCTGTGACAGATGGAGCTGTGTCAGGAGCCCTCTTAACCATAGAGTCCGAGGTGGAAATGGCCGCCCCTTGAAAGACTCCCTCCCACTTCTTGCGAAAGAGCCTCCGACGCAGAGAGAACTTGGAGGAGGACGGGGCTGTGTAAAATGAACCGGTGACAGACGGGGCTGTGTCAAATGAACCGGTGACAGACGAGGCCGTGTCAAATGAGCCGGTGACAGACGGGGCATAGGAGTCAGAACCTCGATCATCTTGTCCTGGACAGTCCCAATGGCTCGCATGTATCTTCGCATGCAGTCCCAATGGCTCGCATGCACGCATGCACCGGGCTGTCACACTGTCCAGCTGGCGATTTCTCCATTTAAATAATAGCCAAAGCGCGATCAGGATCACATAGAGCGCAATAAAGCAACAGAGGAGTTTCACATCAAGATCCAGGAACGGGGTCTGAAAGGGCGTCGCCTCAGGACCTTGGTTTGCAGGTCTACATGAAACTGGCACCCTCTCTCGGATTCTAAAAAGATCAATTATTCCACTAGCAAACATGTTGGCAAAGATAGATCTTTAGCAACATGTTCCTCTCATCGCAAACACCGCACTGAGGCTTGTCCACTTGTTACAGCAGGATATGTACCTTGCCGCTGTGACGTGTACACGTTACGCCGTAGTGCCCGTGATGTCACAGACCGGATATAATTCTATCCGGTCTGTGACATCACGGGCACTACGGCGTAACGTGTACACGTCACAGCGGCAACACTGACTTGACGGCTAGTCCAGGCGGCCAGCTAATTGAAATAAATGTATACTAGATTTAAATAGATTTAAGCTATTTTCTTTTTGCTTGAGACCCAACGATACCCCTTATACACCCCCACATTCAGAATTAAATAGGTGCGCTTAAAAGGCTGGTCGGAATCAGTCCGTTAAATCCAGTCGTTAATTGTCCACGTTTTCGATAGAGATGGATAGGCATATTGGCGAAATTAAATAAAGAGTAATCGCTCTCTATGAATCATTCATATTCAAGGGCGTGTTGTTATTTTGAAGACTACTCGTAGTAGGCTAGCAGTAGGATTTGAAAGGAGCCCAAGACAGAGGCGCGCTGCGCTCCTGACCCCCGAGTGCACAGCCCATGATCCCATGAGAGAGAGCGGTGTCGTGTGGCCGATTAAAGCCCCCCGGGTCCTGTTATTCTGTTCATAAAGTAGCCTACTTTGAGACACAACCTCAAAGTGCTGACAATACGGTTTGTCTTCTCGTTCCGTTAACATTAGGCCTACCTCAGTCCCTGAATAGCCGCGAACCCAACCAAAACATAGTTTTGATGAAGACCGTTTGGAGACCAGTGCTATGGATGTAGGAGCACCCTACTGTATACTATTGAAAATTACCCATTTCTCATTTATGTTGTAAATAACCCTTTGCGAGGACTATTTATTAAGTAGTTACTTCCTGCAAGCCTTTATTTTTCGTAGTGCTGTTTTTTGGTTTGTTCATATTATGAGACCTTTATTTTGGTAAACTAACCTTCTGTATTTGCTCCCTGTAACATTTTTGTTACCTGTAACCCATTAAGCACCTAGCTGGAACGGGAACAAGGTATTGTTTGTTGTGTGATTTGTTTCGATCTAACTGTTAAGAAGTATTTAATTCAATTGATGCATTTCTACCGCAATGGCATGCTGATGTTAGCTCCTGATGTTAGATGTAGTTGAAATGAATGGCTGTAACGCGACGGTAATGCGAGCTTTCTTATACACCAATTGATATGGTCTACCGTTTAAGTTTGTATGTTGTTAGAGCTCATTTTATTTCCATCATCTCTCCTGTAGCTCTTGTTTCTTGAGGAAACTGCAAGGAAGGCATTGTGTTCAATATAAGGACGGCTGAACAATAAAAGGCTTCTGGGAACATCAGTGCGCTTCACCGCATTATCTAGTAGGGTTCGCTACACTAAGAAGGATTTCTGAAGTGTATTTCACTCAGAAAAGTATGGAACGTATGACTTGGAGAACACAATCCTGAGACATGCGGGCCTCACAGAAACCTCCTGTCTTATCTCAGTTTAGGACCACATTTAGGATGTTTGCTATTACAGAAACCTGTTTACAATAACAATGTGCCCAATAGCAATGTTTATCGTTGCTAAGCAACCTCATACCAGCTGATAGTTATGGTGCATTCGTTTATAACTGGGAGGTGCAAATTGCGACTTAAGTTCATAAACAGATCTTGAATGTTGCTTTTTTGCAATGGATCTCCCTGCAGGTGCTGCAGCCAGGGGTGAGTTCAGCCCCGACCGACAACACGTTGCAAACTGGCTTGATATATCAGTCTGCTGATTGTGTAACACCTCTGACACACCCACCAAACGAAAGAAAACCAACACTGTTTTAGTCTAGGGCCTATTTGCTTTGTAGTTGTGGTTCCCGGTCTAAGCGGATAGTGATCCCTCTGTACAACCAGGCCAGGTCAAGCCTGGCTTATGTGCGTGGCTGGCATGTTCAGGACTCGTAGAACGGAAGCTAGTCATGCCACTGAAATAGCTGTGATTTGAAATGACATGAAATAATGTCTGATAAATTAAGATGGGTCTTGTCGCCTGGACACATCAGTTTCAATGCTTCCAATGCTAATCCAGCACAATAAGCGGGATAGCCAGTTAGCTCATGAGCTCACAACAACTAACAGCAGCTTCCATTACATTAATGGTAACCTAGTGGTCAATGGCTAAAGCAGTTACACTGATGATTCCTGTAACGTTAGCTATTTGCTGCAATTGGTTCAACTCCTGTTTCTGGACAAAGGTAAAAGATAAAAAGATTAGAGTGAAAGGATGAACGTGTGTAAGTTTGGGGTATAGTCCCATAAAGTCATCCCCACCGGAGCCTTGAACCCCTGTCTCTCAAGTGGGAGTCCTATGCTCGCACCACTACTCTACTTGTGCAGCAGAGATCAGTGGGTTGATTTTGGTGTCCTTCTTTATTTTGGTGTGCTGGGACTACAGCCTCTTGTGGGGCCAACAAAACCCCAACAGGGGATATCTGCAGAGCCACAGAGCAGGGTCTACAGCTCGATGTGACTAGTTTGCATGCGGATGGCGTGCCAGAATAATAGTAATGACGTTACGAGAGCGTGGAGAGTCTCTCAACTCGGCTCGACCACAATACCTAGAGAAAACTTTGAAACTTTGAACTTTCGAGTTCGCGGCTAACCCGCTGAGCTCGAAACAGAATTAATACCACCTACTAGCAAACAAAACATGTTCAGTCACAATTATACTGTTCAAACTAAGATGCCTGGATAAAAAAAATAGGTTTTAGTTTTTTTCAAAGATGGGGGGGGGGGGGGGTCAATAGGGCTTCACTTTAACGAGCAGTCAGTGAATGGAGTGACCCTATCCAGCTCTATTAATACATCCATGGTGTGTAGACCCCACATCGAGCTGTAGCCTAGACCCCGCTCTGCAGAGACACAGGTCAACATTCAACGGAGGGGAAACGGACAAACGCTATAGGTGCGCTGGCTTACAGCCACGCACAACACAGCCCTACCCATAAATCTACGATGCGATGCAGCAAGAACTTCTGAAATAGACCAATTCGTTTGGTTCGTCCATGTTGTATTGTAATTCGTCGAGGAGCCGGTGATGCGAGGCTAATGTTTCACACGTTTTGAGGAACATGTCGTTCAACCCGGAAACCATTGCAAAACGGTGCGCACCGTTTTCAGATTGAACTCTCCCCTGGCTATGTCGCTACATAGTTCTAGTAATTCCGACACCACATGACCGCGACCTCATGTTCTGACTCGGGTTTCGTCAGTGCTAAGGTACGTTATCCTTTTGTGGACGAATCGACGATAAATGGAGTATGAACAGCCTCCGTTGTCCACACTACGTCAGCTAGCTATAGTGTGATGTAGCTCTAGCTACTGTAACGTTACACCACTAGCATCACTAGCTAGCGTCAGCCTACATTAGGTTAAGCAGTATCTATCTAGCTAAACCCAGTCATTACTCAGTCTTGTCTCTTTGTGTGATCTATAGCCACATTTCCAGGCTACCAGTCAGCCTTTTTTTTTACTTCCTAGTGACTAACGTTAATGGATGGAAATCATACGGGCAGCCGGCTCATTCAACGTTAGCCTAGCCTCAGTACCGTTACCGACCTATGACTGTGGTCAGTATACTTGCATTGCTAACGTTAGCTAGCTAGGTAGCTATACACGGATAAAGTACCGAGCTCGCCATGATCACATTGGCTAACATGATGTCCATTCAGGAACTGTAAGTGTATGTGATTGAACGACAGTAGACAGTACCCGTCGCCCTCATCTGAGAGATGTCTGGGTACGTGTGTGCCCGCATCCTACACAGAGCCAGAAGCTGCACACTGACCCTCTCCGCACAGGTGGGTACCTGCCAACTACTCTCAAAGTAGGAGTCAAAGGCTGCATCTTTAAGTTACTTTGAGATTAAGAGACTTGAAACTAGTAAAGTAATGTACATGGTTAATTACAATAAACCATTCTGCACTCCAATAAACCACTGATACATCTGATACATTTCCTCCTCTCCAATGTGATCAGTATCCTCTCCGCCTGCCGTATGCCACCCTCTCCTCATGGTGGCGTACGGGCCCACGGGCCTGTGTCTCATCCTGGGCCTGTTCTGATCCAGGCAGTCTAGGCTCTGACCCTGTGTTTCTAGCTGGCTCTCAGGCCAGGAGGTTTCTCTCCACCAGACACGATCTGGACTTCCAGCTTAACCAGGTCCAGATCAACAGCATCTTGCGAGCCAATGAGCAGGTATCACATCCTAACACAGCATGTCATGACTTGAAACACCATAGATAGAGCAACATCAGCCTCGGCATGATTATTCATGTTTTGGTGCAGTTCCAAGACAAGTAATCTTTTATAGACGACAACAGAACTTGTAGCAACTTGAGTTAAAGTCGCACTGAAACGGACGTTTGAGATCATCTAACTTCCGTAGTTTGATGTATTTCCTACGCAAACAAGCTATGAGGGTGGGACATATGTTTAGAGGAATTTGATTGGAACATTGACAAGTGGACGGGTTTTAAGAACTTTAGACAGATTCGATAGAAGGATAGCGTTGATTGACGGGTGGATGTCGTGAGATTATTGGCCTAAAATCTAAGGTACCTGTTTTCGTCATTGCACGTGACCTACCGTTTTCCAGGAAGTAAGAAATGATATACTTTGATATAAGATTACAACAAAAGTAGAATTTTGATTTTTTTTGGGGCATACATCGTTGAATAGGTGAACACTATGACCAATTATGTGAACCAAAATGGGACAGAATGCTTTTTTCATTTCGGTGCGACTTTAAGGTTAAAGTCATTGTTTACCTGACTGCTACCTAGGCTGTGAGTGTGCCTGAGTTCGATGGGAGGGGCCTCAGTGCTGTGAGGAAGTTTGAGAGCAACCAGCTACCAGCCAACACACCCAACGAGGACCGCCGTAGTGCAGCCACCTGCCTACAGGTGGGTGTCTACTCCTGTCCCCCCCCCTCTCCCCACACACAACCCTCTTAATCTCCATGTCTCCCCCATGCCAGACCAAGTTTATATTGTTGAGTCTGTGTCTTCCCATGCAGACTAAAGGCATGTTGTTTGGGGTGTTTGACGGTCACGGTGGCTGGGCCTGCGCCCAGGCGGTCAGCGAGCGGCTGCTGTACTACATGGCTGTGGCCATGATGCCCCAGCGCAGCCTGGAGGAGCTGGAGAGGTGTATGGAGCAGGGCCGGCCCCTGGCTCCTATCCTGCAGTGGTACAAACACCACAGCGACTACAACTACCGCGAGTGTGCCTCGCTCTACATCGAGCACCTCCGGGTCTTCTGGCAGGAGCTGCTGGACAGCGAGGAGCACGGAGACGGGCTGAGGTGTGTTTGTCCGTCTCCACGGTCAGACGAGTATGGTGTCTCTGTCAGCTGTGGGCCTTGTTTCATGCTAAAGAGAGAAATGAAAGTCCCGCTTATCTTTTGTCTCCTGTCATAATCCATCCATGTCCACCCTCTCCAGCCCTCCTGACGCAATGGACTATGCCTTCAAGCGTCTGGACACGGACATCTCCCTGGAGGCCCAGATCCCGCTCCCCAGTGACCTGATGAGAAGCACGGCAATCCAGGTAACCCACAGGCTATGTCTGGGATGCAGAGGGTTGATATCACAGTCTGGTGGGATGCAGAGGGTTCATATCACAGTCTGGTGGGATGCAGAGGGTTCATATCACAGTCTGGTGGGATGCAGAGGGTTCATTTCACAGTCTGGTGGGATGCAGAGGGTTCATATCACAGTCTGGTGGGATGCAGAGGGTTCATTTCACAGTCTGGTGGGATGCAGAGGGTTCATTTCACAGTCTGGTGGGATGCAGAGGGTTCATATCACAGTCTGGTGGGATGCAGAGGGTTCATTTCACAGTCTGGTGGGATGCAGAGGGTTCATTTCACAGTCTGGTGGGATGCAGAGGGTTCATTTCACAGTCTGGTGGGATGCAGAGGGTTCCTATCACAATCTGGGGCGGCTGGGGCTCAGGAGGTAGAGCGGGTCGTCCAATGATCGTAGGATCGGCGGTTTGAATCCTGGCTCCTCCTGATGACATGTTGGAAGTGTCCTTGGGCAAGACACTGAACCCTGAATTGCTCCCAATGAGCAGGCTGGCGCCTTGCATGGCAGCTACCACCATTGGTGTGTGAATGTGTGTGTGAATGAGAGGCTTTCATTGTAAAGCGCAGTGGGTAAAGGCGCTATATAAGTGCAGTCAGTGCAGAAAATTATCTTTTTGGCTCACGGTGAGTCACCTGCCAAGGGGACTGTAGATGAAAAAATCTACCGGCCGAGTATATATTTTTTCCAGATCGCCTTCCAAAATCTAGTCGCCAATTGGAAATTTTACCTGCATTTGGCCGGTGGCAGGTGTTCATTTTCAGCCCTGAGTGCAGTCCATTTACAATCCGCTGTGCTTCTCCCACGCAGGTAGCGTTTGCAGGCTGCACTGCCTGTGTGGCCCATGTGGGCCCCGAGGGCCTCCATGTGGCCAACGCAGGGGACTGCCGCGCGGTGCTGGGGGTGCAGGAGGAGGACGGGTCCTGGAGCGCCCTGCCTCTCTCCTGGGACCACAACTCCCAGAACCAGGCGGAGATGGAGCGGATCCGGGCCCAGCACCCTCCCTCAGAGAGGGACACGGTGGTCACGGAGGACAGGCTGTTGGGGGTAAGACTCCAGAGCCAGGTACAGAGGGAGGCTTGACCAGTGACCCCCCTCTCCTACACACACACACACACACACACACACACACACACTTCTGCTCTTTTACACTCTCCTTTGTTGAGCTTTGAGGTTTCCGTGGCGTAGTTGACCCCGTGTGTGGAGCTGAGCGGTCCGGTCGTCTCTGTCTCTCCGTAGGTCCTGATGCCCCTGCGTTCTTTCGGTGATGTCAGGTTCAAATGGAGTCGTGAGCTCCAGCAGAGTGTTCTGGAAAGCCTGGAGTCTGGAGTGGACCTGGACTCTCTGAACCTCTACCAGTACACACCACCCAACTACCTGACCCCACCCTACTTGGACGTGGCGCCCGAACTGGCCTATCACAAGCTGCGGCCACAGGATCGTTTCCTGATCCTGGCCTCTGACGGGCTGTGGGACGAGCTGGGCAGCGAGGAGGCTGTGCGCCTGGTCGGGGAGCATCTCAGTGGGATTCACCTACAGGCAAGTAGGGCTGGGAATCGATTCGAATTTCAAGAATCGATTCAATTCCGATTCACAAGGTTCAGAATCGATTATCACGATTCGATTCGATATCGATTCGGTTAGTGTTACTAAAACCTTTTTTTTTTTTAGCTGTAACCTTAATTACATGACTGCCAAGTTATGCAACACATCAATACTAGGGCTGGGTATTGATACTGATTTCCAAAAATGAATGAATGAATGAATCATTGAATGAATTAATGAACTATTCATTCCTTAATTTATTCATTCATTCATTAAATAAAAGATCGGTTTTGGGATTGATTCAGAATCGCTTTATCGATTTTTTTAACCCAGCCCTAGGCAGGTGTGTGTGAGGTGTGTGTGAGGTGGCTCGACCGCTAGTTGTGTGAACTTTAGTGTGTATAAATCCAGCTGTACCTCCCTCCCGCGGCCCCGCCCCTCCCTCCTCCCCCCAGGCCCCAGTGACGGCCAGTGAGAGGCAGCTGAACCTGGGCCAGATGCACGAGCTCCTGCTGAGGCGCCGCGCCCGCGCCACGCCCACCATGGACTCCAACGCGGCCACACATCTCATCAGACACGCCCTCGGTACAGGGGAGTACGGAGAGCTGTGCCAGGAGAGGCTAGCCTCCATGCTGGCGCTGCCGGAGGACCTGGCACGCATGTACCGAGATGACATCACTGCCACCGTGGTGTACCTGAACTCTGACCTGGCCAAACCTCACTACGGCTAGCGGAGATGGACACACACGCACGCTTGATTACAACAGAGAAGGACCCCACTGTCTCTTGAATCAACCTGTTACATGTACAGTACATTTTCACGTGACTGAAAAGGGCACTGATTAGCTTAATATTTCCCTGAGCCAAGGTGAATTATCTTATGCTGCTGGTCTGTGTATCTGGTGATTTACAGTGTGACAGATACTTATGATACACAGAGAAGAATGGTACAGTTCATGTCGTCTTGCCATTGAGCTGGAAAACTTGTATTTTTGTTATAAAACTCCCTATAAAAGTCCCAACTTAAAGGAGTAGTAAAGGGAAAATGCATGTTTAGCCCTGTTTTAAGGTTACTTATGATCATATACAATGGTTCAGATCAAAACGTTGACAAAGCTAGCATTTTCAAGAAAGTTGATAATTGCTCTACCACCGTTTTGGTCATACAATGGATGTGGGTGGGCACCTTGAAAAATCATTCAAAAACATGTTAAACACTCGATTTCAAAGACAAGAAACTCACCTAGGTGTTAGTTGGCGTTCTGACATATAATTCGCCATAAAGTAAGATTCTAGTTCATCTGGAAAGGCTTTTTAAAAATATTTAGCTTAGAACTATTTAGTCGCAGCACATCTGTAAACTTACACAAACTAGGTAGCCTAGCAACATAAACAATAACAATAGCTACCGTAAGTAGTTCCGCTTCCTGAATCCCCTCTGCGGATTGATCAACACATCTACAACGGTCGCTTCAATACAAGTCAATGGATTTCATAAAATGATCAATAAAACCCTACATGATTCATACTTTGCGGCGAATTTGATGTCAGAACACCAACGGACACCAATTACACCCTCTGTGAGCTTCTTGTCTTTGAAATCAAGAGTTTAACATGTTTTTGAATGATTTTTCAAGATGCCCATCCACATCCATTGTATGACCAAAACAGTGGAAGAGCAATTATCAACTTATGCTAGTAAGTTGTAAAAATTAAAAGTAAAAATGCTAGTTTTGTCAACGTTTTGATCTGAACCGTTGTATATGATCATAAGTAACCTTAAAACGGGGCTAAACATGCATTTTCCCTTTACTACTCCTTTAATGCACAGCCTCACTTTCTACTTTTCTAGTTTTAGAATATATTTTCTAAAAAATAAATCAAGCTTCAATGTTTGGAGAAAAATAGCGTTGGACAATCTGTGGATAAGCACATTTATATACAATGAGATGCATCATGAAGAAAGATCAATCTAGCCTTTGTTGTCTGTGACTTCATATCCTTGTAACTGGCCCAGTTATTTATTGTAAGGGGTTTGTGGTTGTTGACTACTTGTGATGTCATCACCCACATACTGTGTTCGGTCCCTTCATGTTTTTCAATGTCTGTTGACTTGAGGCCAAAAAATAAAGATGTGTGTTGGTTTATATGTATGTATTCTTATCTCTAGTAGTAATAATAGCAACTGCTACAACAACAATAATAATAAGCATATTAATACAACTTTTCAAAATGAAATACTATTATTGTTAAGGATTATTAGTCAAATTTTCTTAATTGATGTGACTTCATAGATCCTGCTGACTGCTATTGTTTTTCCCATGTAGTCGAGCTGAGTCCCAGGAACCAGTCCTACCCACCAGTGTTGTGTAAACACAAGCAAGCTGGCCCTCATGTGGGCCGTGGCAGAGCTAACGCTGGCTCATAGAGAAATAGAACAGACCACAAAGGCAAAATTCATGAGTGTGTGAGATGGAAATAAGTGACACCAGTAAACACACCCTTGCTTGTCAGTCAGTGGCTTGAGGTCACCTCAGCGTATGGACCAGGAGAGGAACCAGGACCAGGAGAGGAACCAGCAGTCAACACAGCCTCTGTATCGCAGCAGAGAAGAGGACTACAGTTCTACTGTTCTATACTGAACCATCAGGACAAAGGGGAGTGGGGAACAACAGTATTTCTACCAGGAACTATGCACCCACGTTTCACGTTTTTTGAGACTAAAGTGCATTTTAACAACATACGACCAGAGAGAGGAACCACTGGAGTGAGTCGAAGGTTCTTAGAAGAGTCCAAGCTTGTTTGGGGAGAGAGAGAAAAAGAGAGAGAGAGAGAGAGAGAGAGAGTGGAGCCTGGGAGGTAGAGTGAGAGGTTTTCGTGGCTGGACTGTCTGTCCTCTGTAGGAAGTGATGTCGTGGAGAGTGGGGCTCATCTTCCTGCTCTGCCAAGTAAGTTTGTGGAACCTCATACACTTAAGTCTGTAAGGAATCAAAGGAATCGTTAGAAGAGTGTACAGTATGTCTGATTGAAACTGAATCTGGTTGTTTGGGTCAATGGGCTGTTAATAGGGCTGGGTATCGAGTCGAATTTCAAGAATCGATTCGATTCCGATTCACAAGGTTCAGAATCGATTATCATGATTCGATTCGATTCAATATCGATTCGGTTAGTGTTACTAAAAACTTTTTTTTTTTGCTGGAACCTTAATTACATGACTGCCAAGTTATGCAACACATCAATACTAGGGCTGGGTATCGATACTGATTTCCAAAAATTAATGAATGAATGAATCATTGAATGAATGAATGAACTATTCATTTCTCCATTTATTCATTCATTCATTAAATAAATGATCGATTTTGGGATTCATGAATGGATTCTGAATCATTTGATTCAGAATCGATGAATCGATTTTTTAAACCCAGCCCTAGCTGTTAATCTCAGCAATGCTGTTAAGTGATTGTACATCCCTGATATGATATTGATGGATCAAATAACATGTAACTGTTACCATGTGTCCTCAGTGCTGGCTTGCCTTTGTGCTGTCAGAGACCTCATCTTGCTGTTTTGAAAACAACACCAATGACTTTGGAGGACTTACAACAAGGAACAGGCCAATCATTCAGTTAATGGTGAAATATTTATCCTAATCACAAAATAGTGTGCAGTAATTTCTGCAAATTATTCATATTGATTGTAAGCTGCTCTGAAATAGAGCAATTCTAAGATATTCTTGACCTTTCAACTCCTAACCACAACAATCAGAATATCACCATCATGGAGCGTCCACAGCCCTCTAAAGGCTTGCGTCGGATGAAGAGGGACTGGGTCATTCCAGCAATCAGTTTCCCAGAGAACGAGAGGGGCCCATATCCCAAAGTCCTGGTCCAGGTACTGAACTCTGAATGGCCAGACCGTTGTGTTTTGTAAAGCTCTTCTTGGCAGCTCATGCCCAGCGCGGGTGCTCTGTGTTGATGTGTTTCAGATTAAGTCGAGCAAAGACAATAAGGTGTCGGTCACGTACCGGATCTCTGGGCCAGGAGCTGACCAACCTCCAGAAGGCTTATTCACGGTTGACAAGCGTTCAGGCATGATGTTTGTGACCAAGTCACTGGACAGAGAGAAGCAAGCTGAGTACAAGGTGAGCTAACTTGTCATTCTGTACATTCATCTCATACTGTTTACCCTTTACAACTGAAGTAATCGATGATGTCCTGAGCTGTGTTCGGAATCGCTCCCTATTCACTATATAGTGCACTATATAGGGCGTCAGCCATTTTGTTTGTAGTGTCCGAATCCTCCACGGAATTTTTTTTCCCTATATAGTCCACTATTTATTACCCACAATTTACCTTGATTTCCAGGGAACAGCGCATGTACCCTACATTTTCTCCGTTCCCTAGGTAGTTCACTACATGGTGAACCCTATATAGGGAATAGGGAGTGAGGGAACGAGGGAGCGATTCCGAACACAGCTCTGGTGTCTTTGGGCAGAGTGTGCAGTGTGGTGACCGGTATATTGTGTCTCTCAGCTGTGGGCCCACGCTCTGGCTGCGGGTACGAAAGCTGAAGAACCCATGGAGCTCATTATTAGGGTCGTCGACCAGAACGACAACAGACCTGAGTTCACTCACAACCCCTTCCATGGCAGAGTGAGCGAGAGCACAGATGTTGGTGAGATCCAGTCCTCCAGACTCATGGAAGGTCATACCCATAGCCCCCCCCCCCATAAAGAATGAATCATTTTGCCTCAGAGAGCTTTATTTAAAACTGTATTGAGCCAAGAAACCGAGCTTGTAAAAATAAACCTGTAAGAACTGATTTCCTAAACCTGTAAGAACTGATTTCCTAAACCTGTAAGAACTGTAGATGTCTCAGAATTGTAATCTAGACAACATACTAACATACTCCTGTAGTATCAGTACTACGATCAAAGGTTGCCATGAACAAATGGGGTTGAAAGACTGGACCAACCACCTGTGAATGTGGAGAAGCAGACCACACCATGGAGCACTGCCTCATCTGCCCTCTACTACCCCACCCCTCTACTACCCCACCCCTGTAGCTAGAAATACCTTGCAGAGTTCAACACACGCAAAGACCTGTGTCAAGAAATGGGAGACTGTCGTATAACATCGCTTTGAAGAAACGAAAAGAAGAAGAAGAAGTACTTTAACAGTTTTGTTCTTCCTCAGACCAGTCGTTCCTGAGGATCACAGCAGTGGACCGGGATGACCCCGAGACGGAGAACAGCGTGGTGAGGTATCACATACGAGGTCAGACTCCAGGACTGCCCAGTCCAGACATGTTCTCTATAAACCCAGTGAGCGGAGTGATCAGTGTGGGGTCAGCTGGACTGGACAGGGAGGTATGGCACTAAACACTCCTCCCATTCCCCTCTCCACAACCATCTCACCTCATCCACCATCTTCCA